>NC_087348.1:134871210-135096425 GCF_030014295.1 Loxodonta africana
TCTGTCCTTGGCCACAAAATCGAGGGCACCCAGGGAATAACTTCACAGCAGGCAACCCCTGATGTGGACAGGTTCGACATACTGCCACAGCAGGCAGGTACCTCTTTTCCACTTACGCTGGGATATCAGTAGGCAAGGCGCCCTTCCTCAGCATCTATGGCCCCTCTCTGTATGTGTTCATTCAGAGAAATCTCTCCGTTCTACCCCTGAGACAAATCACAGCTATGAGGGGCCTGAGAGAGAGCCTGGAGATGAAACAGGGGAGGCTTCTGGCTGTACCGCGTCCCCGTGGGTAGAGAATAGCAGTTAGTCTCTCTGGAAGGTCTTAGCTTCTGTTGATTGACATGGGCAATACGGTAGGGGCGGACCCTGGCCAGGTGGAGCTTGTGGGCAGATGCAACCTCTGGGGGAAGAATAATTCCGCTGCTGCTTTGTATGCTGTAAACCTCCCCACGCCAGGGGGGATGGGCAGAGAACATTGACCCACAACTGCCAGGGGCCTTTCCTGGGACTAAAGATCCCAACCTGGTCTCAACCTTGTCGCCTTCTCAGCACATACCTTTCCTGCACACATAATCCTGCCTTTCTCCTTCACTGCCTGATCCTACTAGGAAAAAAGCATGCCGCCCAAAAAGGCCGATGTCAGGGAAATCGAGGAGACACTGCCATTTTCCCAATTTTTGCTGTCTACATATCCCCGCCTCCGGTGGAAGGCTGCGTATGTGGCCGGGCAGCCAAGGCAAGGCCGAAATCCTGGCATCCTGGGCCCCAGCAATCCAATGGTTTATGGACGTGGGGACCCGGATGACATCTTTCCCACATACAGGAGGAATCCTTGGACCCTTCACTGGCTCGCCCTTCAGCTCGGCCACGTCCACTACTGGCCCTGGCCCTTGGCCGGTGCCCCATTTAACGTGTGCTCCGGAGCGATGTTTCTCCACCCATCGCTATCATTCTGCCACCAGGGGATATGTGAGAGTGGGAGTCACCATTTGTCACTGGCAGCAGTGTCACAAGTCACTAGACTGCCAGGTACCAGCTGGCCTAGGCTGCCTTCTGCCCCAGGCAAGGTCCCGAATCCTTTATCCCAGATGCTGACACCTGGGCACTGGCGGATATTCATTTTTATCAACACAGAGGTCTGAGTGAGGGTCAGCAGGCCAGCTAGGTGAAGTCAAGGCCAGGTGGGCGGGACTAAGGCTCCTTTGCCATCACCATGGAGACAGTCCCACCACCGGAACAGTGGGCGGAGCTTACGATGGGCCTGGTGACAAGACTGAGCCAGTGGCAGAGATCTGGCCCGCCAGGCAGATGACACAGGGCCCTCCATTATGACCTATGACACCTAGTGGCCACAGGATTTGAGCACACCCTGGGAAAGCCTACGCAGGCACAGGGGAGCTTCTGGTTCCGACTGGTTCAGGGCATTGCTACAACAGGCCAGGTACCTCTTTCCCACTTTCCAGAGGATATCAGTACGCAATGCAACCCCACTCAGCATCTCTTGCCTCTCTCTGTCTCTCTCTGGATGTGTTCGTTCTCTGAAATCTCTTCCTTCTCCCCCTGAGTCACTGCACAGCTTGGAGTGCCTGACACAGTGCCTAGAGACGAAAGAGCAAAGGCGGAAGGCCTCTGGCTCTACTGGTTGCCCATGGGCAGACAAGATCTGCTAGTCTATCTGGAAGGTCTAGAGAGTGGTGATTGACTGCGGATCTACATCACGGGGCCGACCCTGGCCAGGTGAAGCTTGCTGACATGTGGCAGCCTCTCCGGAGACTACTAATTCCGCTGGTCACATTGTATGCAAATACCAAGCTGAGAGCACAGGGCAGAAAACATTGACACATACTTGCCAGAGGCCTATTCTGGGTCTGAAGAGTCCACCCTGGTCTCCAGCGACTCAGCATCTCAGCACACGCTTTGCCTGCACGCATGGAATCCGCCTCTCTCCACAAATGCCTTCTCCTGCTAGGAAACACACGATGTCACTCAGCCAAAGGAGAGCCCCGGGAAAGTCAACTGAAGCCCGCGTTTTCACGATTTTGCCCTGTGCTGGTCCACAGCCTCCGGGAAACACTGCATGTGCGTCACTTCTCCGAAGACAAGGCCGAAATCCGGGCATCCAGGGCCCTAGCAGTCCAGAGTCTGCGGATGGCGGCATATGGATCACCTCTTTGCCACGTACAGGAGGGAGGCCTGGGCCCTAGCCTGGCTCCGCTAGAGCTGCACGACCTCAGCTATTTTCCCTGACCTTTGGCCCGTGCCCCCGTGAGTGTGTGATTTCTAGTTACACTTCTCCTACGACCACTCTGAATCCGGCACCTGCGGATACCTCAGCGTGGACATGAACATCTATCACTGTCTGCAGTGTCACAGGTCACTAGGAGTCTAGGCTCAGGCTGACCTTGGCTGTCTTCTGCCCAGGCAAGGAGCCTAATCCTTCCAAGGAAATGAGGACACGTGCTCACTGGCCGACATCCTTTCTTTCATCCACACGGCGGTCTGTACGAGGGTAAAGAGGCCAGGTAGGACAGGTGAAGGCTGAGTGCGGGGCCTAAGGATTCTTTCTCAATCACCTTGGAGAAAGCCACCGGAAGGCTGGGCGGAACTTCTGACGGGGACGGGTCACAAACTCTGAGCCAATAGGAGAGGTCCAGCCTAACAGGCCAGTTAGGCAGAGGCCTCCATTTTACCCATGGACACACAACGGCCCCTTCTGTCCTTGGCCACAAAATCGAGGGCACCCAGGGAATAACTTCACAGCAGGCAACCCCTGATGTGGACAGGTTCGACATACTGCGACAGCAGGCAGGTACCTGGGATATCAGTAGGCAAGGCGCCCTTCCTCAGCATCTATGGCCCCTCTCTGTATGTGTTCATTCAGAGAAATCTCTCCGTTCTACCCCTGAGACAAATCACAGCTATGAGGGGCCTGAGAGAGAGCCTGGAGATGAAACAGGGGAGGCTTCTGGCTGTACCGCGTCCCCGTGGGTAGAGAATAGCAGTTAGTCTCTCTGGAAGGTCTTAGCTTCTGTTGATTGACATGGGCAATACGGTAGGGGCGGACCCTGGCCAGGTGGAGCTTGTGGGCAGATGCAACCTCTGGGGGAAGAATAATTCCGCTGCTGCTTTGTATGCTGTAAACCTCCCCACGCCAGGTGGGATGGGCAGAGAACATTGACCCACAACTGCCAGGGGCCTTTCCTGGGACTAAAGATCCCAACCTGGTCTCAACCTTGTCGCCTTCTCAGCACATACCTTTCCTGCACACATAATCCTGCCTTTCTCCGTCACTGCCTGATCCTACTAGGAAAAAAGCATGCCGCCCAAAAAGGCCGATGTCAGGGAAATCGAGGAGACACTGCCATTTTCCCACTTTTTGCTGTCTACATATCCCCGCCTCCGGTGGAAGGCTGCGTATGTGGCCGGGCAGCCAAGGCAAGGCCGAAATCCTGGCATCCTGGGCCCCAGCAATCCAATGGTTTATGGACGTGGGGACCCGGATGACATCTTTCCCACATACAGGAGGAATCCTTGGGCCCTTCACTGGCTCGCCCTTCAGCTCGGCCACGTCCACTACTGGCCCTGGCCCTTGGCCGGTGCCCCATTTAACGTGTGCTCCGGAGCGATGTTTCTCCACCCATCGCTATCATTCTGCCACCAGGGGATATGTGAGAGTGGGAGTCACCATTTGTCACTGGCAGCAGTGTCACAAGTCACTAGACTTCCAGGTACCAGCTGGCCTAGGCTGCCTTCTGCCCCAGGCAAGGTCCCGAATCCTTTATCCCAGATGCTGACACCTGGGCACTGGCGGATATTCATTTTTATCAACACAGAGGTCTGAGTGAGGGTCAGCAGGCCAGCTAGGTGATGTCAAGGCCAGGTGGGCGGGACTAAGGCTCCTTTGCCATCACCATGGAGACAGTCCCACCATCGGAACAGTGGGCGGAGCTTACGATGGGCCTGGTGACAAGACTGAGCCAGTGGCAGAGATCTGGCCCGCCAGGCAGGTGACACAGGGCCCTCCATTATGACCTATGACACCTAGTGGCCACAGGATTTGAGCACACCCTGGGAAAGCCTATGCAGGCACAGGGGAGCTTCTGGTTCCGACTGGTTCAGGGCATTGCTACAACAGGCCAGGTACCTCTTTCCCACTTTCCAGAGGATATCAGTACGCAATGCAACCCCACTCAGCATCTCTTGCCTCTCTCTGTCTCTCTCTGGATGTGTTCGGTCTCTAAAATCTCTTCCTTCTCCCTCTGAGTCACTGCACAGCTTGGAGTGCCTGACACAGTGCCTAGAGACGAAAGAGCAAAGGCGGAAGGCCTCTGGCTCTACTGGTTGCCCATGGGCAGACAAGATCTGCTAGTCTATCTGGAAGGTCTAGAGAGTGGTGATTGACTGCGGATCTCCATCACGGGGCCGACCCTGGCTAGGTGAAGCTTGCTGACATGTGCAGCCTCTCCTGAGACTACTAATTCCGCTAGTCACATTGTATGCAAATACCTAGCTGAGAGCACAGGGCAGAAAACATTGACACATACCTGCCAGAGGCCTATTCTGGGTCTGAAGAGTCCACCCTGGTCTCCAGCGACTCAGCATCTCAGCACACGCTTTGCCTGCACACATGGAATCCTCCTCTCTCCACAAATGCCTTCTCCTGCTAGGAAACACACGATGTCACTCAGCCAAAGGAGAGCACAGGCAAAGTCAACTGAAGCCCGCGTTTTCACGATTTTGCCCTGTGCCGGTCCACAGCCTCCGGGGCACACTGCATGTGCGTCACTTCTCCGAAGACAAGGCCGAAATCCGGGCATCCAGGGCCCTAGCAGTCCAGAGTCTGCGGATGGCGGCATATGGATCACCTCTTTGCCACGTACAGGAGGGAGGCCTGGGCCCTAGCCTGGCTCCGCTAGAGCTGCACGACCTCAGCTATTTTCCCTGACCTTTGGCCCGTGCCCCCGTGAGTGTGTGATTTCTAGTTACACTTCTCCTACGACCACTCTGAATCCGCCACCTGCGGATACCTCAGCGTGGACATGAACATCTATCACTGTCTGCAGTGTCACAGGTCACTAGGAGTCTAGGCTCAGGCTGACCTTGGCTGTCTTCTGCCCAGGCAAGGAGCCTAATCCTTCCAAGGAAATGAGGACACGTGCTCACTGGCCGACATCCTTTCTTTCCTCCACACGGCGGTCTGTACGAGGGTAAAGAGGCCAGGTAGGACAGGTGAAGGCTGAGTGCGGGGCCTAAGGCTTCTTTCTCAATCACCATGGAGACAGCCACCGTAAGGCTGGGCGGAACTTCTGACGGGGACGGGTCACAAACTCTGAGCCAATAGGAGAGGTCCAGCCTAACAGGCCAGTTAGGCAGAGGCCTCCATTTTACCCATGGACACACAACGGCCCCTTCTGTCCTTGGCCACAAAATCGAGGGCACCCAGGGAATAACTTCACAGCAGGCAACCCCTGATGTGGACAGGTTCGACATACTGCGACAGCAGGCAGGTACCTGGGATATCAGTAGGCAAGGTGCCCTTCCTCAGCATCTATGGCCCCTCTCTGTATGTGTTCATTCAGAGAAATCTCTCCGTTCTACCCCTGAGACAAATCACAGCTATGAGGGGCCTGAGAGAGAGCCTGGAGATGAAACAGGGGAGGCTTCTGGCTGTACCGCGTCCCCGTGGGTAGAGAATAGCAGTTAGTCTCTCTGGAAGGTCTTAGCTTCTGTTGATTGACATGGGCAATACGGTAGGGGCGGACCCTGGCCAGGGGGAGCTTGTGGGCAGATGCAACCTCTGGGGGATGAATAATTCCGCTGCTGCTTTGTATGCTGTAAACCTCCCCACGCGAGGGGGGATGGGCAGAGAACATTGACCCACAACTGCCAGGGGCCTTTCCTGGGACTAAAGATCCCAACCTGATCTCAACCTTGTCGCCTTCTCAGCACATACCTTTCCTGCACACGTAATCCTGCCTTTCTCCGTCACTGCCTGATCCTACTAGGAAAAAAGCATGCCGCCCAAAAAAGCCGATGTCAGGGAAATCGAGGAGACACTGCCATTTTCCCAATTTTTGCTGTCTACATATCCCCGCCTCCGGTGGAAGGCTGCGTATGTGGCCGGGCAGCCAAGGCAAGGCCGAAATCCTGGCATCCTGGGCCCCAGCAATCCAATGGTTTATGGACGTGGGGACCCGGATGACATCTTTCCCACATACAGGAGGAATCCTTGGGCCCTTCACTGGCTCGCCCTTCAGCTCGGCCACGTCCACTACTGGCCCTGGCCCTTGGCCGGTGCCCCATTTAACGTGTGCTCCGGAGCGATGTTTCTCCACCCATCGCTATCATTCTGCCACCAGGGGATATGTGAGAGTGGGAGTCACCATTTGTCACTGGCAGCAGTGTCACAAGTCACTAGACTTCCAGGTACCAGCTGGCCTAGGCTGCCTTCTGCCCCAGGCAAGGTCCCGAATCCTTTATCCCAGATGCTGACACCTGGGCACTGGCGGATATTCATTTTTATCAACACAGAGGTCTGAGTGAGGGTCAGCAGGCCAGCTAGGTGAAGTCAAGGCCAGGTGGGCGGGACTAAGGCTCCTTTGCCATCACCATGGAGACAGTCCCACCACCGGAACAGTGGGCGGAGCTTACGATGGGCCTGGTGACAAGACTGAGCCAGTGGCAGAGATCTGGCCCGCCAGGCAGATGACACAGGGCCCTCCATTATGACCTATGACACCTAGTGGCCACAGGATTTGAGCACACCCTGGGAAAGCCTACGCAGGCACAGGGGAGCTTCTGGTTCCGACTGGTTCAGGGCATTGCTACAACAGGCCAGGTACCTCTTTCCCACTTTCCAGAGGATATCAGTACGCAATGCAACCCCACTCAGCATCTCTTGCCTCTCTCTGTCTCTCTCTGGATGTGTTCGTTCTCTGAAATCTCTTCCTTCTCCCCCTGAGTCACTGCACAGCTTGGAGTGCCTGACACAGTGCCTAGAGACGAAAGAGCAAAGGCGGAAGGCCTCTGGCTCTACTGGTTGCCCATGGGAAGACAAGATCTGCTAGTCTATCTGGAAGGTCTAGAGAGTGGTGATTGACTGCGGATCTACATCACGGGGCCGACCCTGGCCAGGTGAAGCTTGCTGACATGTGGCAGCCTCTCCGGAGACTACTAATTCCGCTGGTCACATTGTATGCAAATACCAAGCTGAGAGCACAGGGCAGAAAACATTGACACATACTTGCCAGAGGCCTATTCTGGGTCTGAAGAGTCCACCCTGGTCTCTAGCGACTCAGCATCTCAGCACACGCTTTGCCTGCACGCATGGAATCCGCCTCTCTCCACAAATGCCTTCTCCTGCTAGGAAACACAGGATGTCACTCAGCCAAAGGAGAGCACAGGCAAAGTCAACTGAAGCCCGCGTTTTCACGATTTTGCCCTGTGCTGGTCCACAGCCTCCGGGGCACACTGCATGTGCGTCACTTCTCCGAAGACAAGGCCGAAATCCGGGCAGCCAGGGCCCTAGCAGTCCAGAGTCTGCGGATGGCGGCATATGGATCACCTCTTTGCCACGTACAGGAGGGAGGCCTGGGCCCTAGCCTGGCTCCGCTAGAGCTGCACGACCTCAGCTATTTTCCCTGACCTTTGGCCCGTGCCCCCGTGAGTGTGTGATTTCTAGTTACACTTCTCCTACGACCACTCTGAATCCGCCACCTGCGGATACCTCAGCGTGGACATGAACATCTATCACTGTCTGCAGTGTCACAGGTCACTAGGAGTCTAGGCTCAGGCTGACCTTGGCTGTCTTCTGCCCAGACAAGGAGCCTAATCCTTCCAAGGAAATGAGGACACGTGCTCACTGGCCGACATCCTTTCTTTCATCCACACGGCGGTCTGTACGAGGGTAAAGAGGCCAGGTAGGATAGGTGAAGGCTGAGTGCGGGGCCTAAGGATTCTTTCTCAATCACCTTGGAGAATGCCACCGGAAGGCTGGGCGGAACTTCTGACGGGGACGGGTCACAAACTCTGAACCAATAGGAGAGGTCCAGCCTAACAGGCCAGTTAGGCAGAGGCCTCCATTTTACCCATGGACACACAACGGCCCCTTCTGTCCTTGGCCACAAAATCGAGGGCACCCAGGGAATAACTTCACAGCAGGCAACCCCTGATGTGGACAGGTTCGACATACTGCGACAGCAGGCAGGTACCTGGGATATCAGTAGGCAAGGCGCCCTTCCTCAGCATCTATGGCCCCTCTCTGTATGTGTTCATTCAGAGAAATCTCTCCGTTCTACCCCTGAGACAAATCACAGCTATGAGGGGCCTGAGAGAGAGCCTGGAGATGAAACAGGGGAGGCTTCTGGCTGTACCGCGTCCCCGTGGGTAGAGAATAGCAGTTAGTCTCTCTGGAAGGTCTTAGCTTCTGTTGATTGACATGGGCAATACGGTAGGGGCGGACCCTGGCCAGGTGGAGCTTGTGGGCAGATGCAACCTCTGGGGGAAGAATAATTCCGCTGCTGCTTTGTATGCTGTAAACCTCCCCACGCCAGGTGGGATGGGCAGAGAACATTGACCCACAACTGCCAGGGGCCTTTCCTGGGACTAAAGATCCCAACCTGGTCTCAACCTTGTCGCCTTCTCAGCACATACCTTTCCTGCACACATAATCCTGCCTTTCTCCGTCACTGCCTGATCCTACTAGGAAAAAAGCATGCCGCCCAAAAAGGCCGATGTCAGGGAAATCGAGGAGACACTGCCATTTTCCCAGTTTTTGCTGTCTACATATCCCCGCCTCCGGTGGAAGGCTGCGTATGTGGCCGGGCAGCCAAGGCAAGGCCGAAATCCTGGCATCCTGGGCCCCAGCAATCCAATGGTTTATGGACGTGGGGACCCGGATGACATCTTTCCCACATACAGGAGGAATCCTTGGGCCCTTCACTGGCTCGCCCTTCAGCTCGGCCACGTCCACTACTGGCCCTGGCCCTTGGCCGGTGCCCCATTTAACGTGTGCTCCGGAGCGATGTTTCTCCACCCATCGCTATCATTCTGCCACCAGGGGATATGTGAGAGTGGGAGTCACCATTTGTCACTGGCAGCAGTGTCACAAGTCACTAGACTTCCAGGTACCAGCTGGCCTAGGCTGCCTTCTGCCCCAGGCAAGGTCCCGAATCCTTTATCCCAGATGCTGACACCTGGGCACTAGCGGATATTCATTTTTATCAACACAGAGGTCTGAGTGAGGGTCAGCAGGCCAGCTAGGTGAAGTCAAGGCCAGGTGGGCGGGACTAAGGCTCCTTTGCCATCACCATGGAGACAGTCCCACCACCGGAACAGTGGGCGGAGCTTACGATGGGCCTGGTGACAAGACTGAGCCAGTGGCAGAGATCTGGCCCGCCAGGCAGGTGACACAGGGCCCTCCATTATGACCTATGACACCTAGTGGCCACAGGATTTGAGCACACCCTGGGAAAGCCTACGCAGGCACAGGGGAGCTTCTGGTTCCGACTGGTTCAGGGCATTGCTACAACAGGCCAGGTACCTCTTTCCCACTTTCCAGAGGATATCAGTACGCAATGCAACCCCACTCAGCATCTCTTGCCTCTCTCTGTCTCTCTCTGGATGTGTTCGTTCTCTGAAATCTCTTCCTTCTCCCCCTGAGTCACTGCACAGCTTGGAGTGCCTGACACAGTGCCTAGAGACGAAAGAGCAAAGGCGGAAGGCCTCTGGCTCTACTGGTTGCCCATGGGCAGACAAGATCTGCTAGTCTATCTGGAAGGTCTAGAGAGTGGTGATTGACTGCGGATCTCCATCACGGGGCCGACCCTGGCCAGGTGAAGCTTGCTGACATGTGGCAGCCTCTCCGGAGACTACTAATTCCGCTGGTCACATTGTATGCAAATACCAAGCTGAGAGCACAGGGCAGAAAACATTGACACATACTTGCCAGAGGCCTATTCTGGGTCTGAAGAGTCCACCCTGGTCTCCAGCGACTCAGCATCTCAGCACACGCTTTGCCTGCACGCATGGAATCCGCCTCTCTCCACAAATGCCTTCTCCTGCTAGGAAACACAGGATGTCACTCAGCCAAAGGAGAGCCCAGGCAAAGTCAACTGAAGCCCGCGTTTTCACGATTTTGCCCTGTGCCGGTCCACAGCCTCCGGGAAACACTGCATGTGCGTCACTTCTCCGAAGACAAGGCCGAAATCCGGGCATCCATGGCCCTAGCAGTCCAGAGTCTGCGGATGGCGGCATATGGATCACCTCTTTGCCACGTACAGGAGGGAGGCCTGGGCCCTAGCCTGGCTCCGCTAGAGCTGCACGACCTCAGCTATTTTCCCTGACCTTTGGCCCGTGCCCCCGTGAGTGTGTGATTTCTAGTTACACTTCTCCTCCGACCACTCTGAATCCGCCACCTGCGGATACCTCAGCGTGGACATGAACATCTATCACTGTCTGCAGTGTCACAGGTCACTAGGAGTCTAGGCTCAGGCTGACCTTGGCTGTCTTCTGCCCAGGCAAGGAGCCTAATCCTTCCAAGGAAATGAGGACACGTGCTCACTGGCCGACATCCTTTCTTTCATCCACACGGCGGTCTGTACGAGGGTAAAGAGGCCAGGTAGGATAGGTGAAGGCTGAGTGCGGGGCCTAAGGATTCTTTCTCAATCACCTTGGAGACAGCCACCGGAAGGCTGGGCGGAACTTCTGACGGGGACGGGTCACAAACTCTGAGCCAATAGGAGAGGTCCAGCCTAACAGGCCAGTTAGGCAGAGGCCTCCATTTTACCCATGGACACACAACGGCCCCTTCTGTCCTTGGCCACAAAATCGAGGGCACCCAGGGAATAACTTCACAGCAGGCAACCCCTGATGTGGACAGGTTCGACATACTGCCACAGCAGGCAGGTACCTCTTTTCCACTTACGCTGGGATGTCAGTAGGCAAGGCGCCCTTCCTCAGCATCTATGGCCCCTCTCTGTATGTGTTCATTCAGAGAAATCTCTCCGTTCTACCCCTGAGACAAATCACAGCTATGAGGGGCCTGAGAGAGAGCCTGGAGATGAAACAGGGGAGGCTTCTGGCTGTACCGCGTCCCCGTGGGTAGAGAATAGCAGTTAGTCTCTCTGGAAGGTCTTAGCTTCTGTTGATTGACATGGGCAATACGTTAGGGGCGGACCCTGGCCAGGGGGAGCTTGTGGGCAGATGCAACCTCTGGGGGAAGAATAATTCCGCTGCTGCTTTGTATGCTGTAAACCTCCCCACGCCAGGTGGGATGGGCAGAGAACATTGACCCACAACTGCCAGGGGCCTTTCCTGGGACTAAAGATCCCAACCTGGTCTCAACCTTGTCGCCTTCTCAGCACATACCTTTCCTGCACACATAATCCTGCCTTTCTCCGTCACTGCCTGATCCTACTAGGAAAAAAGCATGCCGCCCAAAAAGGCCGATGTCAGGGAAATCGAGGAGACACTGCCATTTTCCCAGTTTTTGCTGTCTACATATCCCCGCCTCCGGTGGAAGGCTGCGTATGTGGCCGGGCAGCCAAGGCAAGGCCGAAATCCTGGCATCCTGGGCCCCAGCAATCCAATGGTTTATGGACGTGGGGACCCGGATGACATCTTTCCCACATACAGGAGGAATCCTTGGGCCCTTCACTGGCTCGCCCTTCAGCTCGGCCACGTCCACTACTGGCCCTGGCCCTTGGCCGGTGCCCCATTTAACGTGTGCCCCGGAGCGATGTTTCTCCACCCATCGCTATCATTCTGCCACCAGGGGATATGTGAGAGTGGGAGTCACCATTTGTCACTGGCAGCAGTGTCACAAGTCACTAGACTTCCAGGTACCAGCTGGCCTAGGCTGCCTTCTGCCCCAGGCAAGGTCCCGAATCCTTTATCCCAGATGCTGACACCTGGGCACTGGCGGATATTCATTTTTATCAACACAGAGGTCTGAGTGAGGGTCAGCAGGCCAGCTAGGTGAAGTCAAGGCCAGGTGGGCGGGACTAAGGCTCCTTTGCCATCACCATGGAGACAGTCCCACCATCGGAACAGTGGGCGGAGCTTACGATGGGCCTGGTGACAAGACTGAGCCAGTGGCACAGATCTGGCCCGCCAGGCAGGTGACACAGGGCCCTCCATTATGACCTATGACACCTAGTGGCCACAGGATTTGAGCACACCCTGGGAAAGCCTACGCAGGCACAGGGGAGCTTCTGGTTCCGACTGGTTCAGGGCATTGCTACAACAGGCCAGGTACCTCTTTCCCACTTTCCAGAGGATATCAGTACGCAATGCAACCCCACTCAGCATCTCTTGCCTCTCTCTGTCTCTCTCTGGATGTGTTCGTTCTCTAAAATCTCTTCCTTCTCCCCCTGAGTCACTGCACAGCTTGGAGTGCCTGACACAGTGCCTAGAGACGAAAGAGCAAAGGCGGAAGGCCTCTGGCTCTACTGGTTGCCCATGGGCAGACAAGATCTGCTAGTCTATCTGGAAGGTCTAGAGAGTGGTGATTGACTGCGGATCTACATCACGGGGCCGACCCTGGCCAGGTGAAGCTTGCTGACATGTGGCAGCCTCTCTGGAGACTACTAATTCCTCTGGTCACATTGTATGCAAATACCCAGCTGAGAGCACAGGGCAGAAAACATTGACACATACCTGCCAGAGGCCTATTCTGGGTCTGAAGAGTCCACCCTGGTCTCCAGCGACTCAGCATCTCAGCACACGCTTTGCCTGCACGCATGGAATCCACCTCTCTCCACAAATGCCTTCTCCTGCTAGGAAACACAGGATGTCACTCAGCCAAAGAAGAGTACAGGCAAAGTCAACTGAAGCCCGCGTTTTCACGATTTTGCCCTGTGCCGGTCCACAGCCTCCGGGGCACACTGCATGTGCGTCACTTCTCCGAAGACAAGGCCGAAATTCGGGCATCCAGGGCCCTAGCAGTCCAGAGTCTGCGGATGGCGGCATATGGATCACCTCTTTGCCACGTACAGGAGGGAGGCCTGGGCCCTAGCCTGGCTCCGCTAGAGCTGCACGACCTCAGCTATTTTCCCTGACCTTTGGCCCGTGCCCCCGTGAGTGTGTGATTTCTAGTTACACTTCTCCTCCGACCACTCTGAATCCGCCACCTGCGGATACCTCAGCGTGGACATGAACATCTATCACTGTCTGCAGTGTCACAGGTCACTAGGAGTCTAGGCTCAGGCTGACCTTGGCTGTCTTCTGCCCAGGCAAGGAGCCTAATCCTTCCAGGGAAATGAGGACACGTGCTCACTGGCCGACATCCTTTCTTTCATCCACACGGCGGTCTGTACGAGGGTAAAGAGGCCAGGTAGGACAGGTGAAGGCTGAGTGCGGGGCCTAAGGCTTCTTTCTCAATCACCATGGAGACAGCCACCGGAAGGCTGGGCGGAAGTTCTCACGGGGACGGGTCACAAACTCTGAGCCAATAGGAGAGGTCCAGCCTAACAGGCCAGTTAGGCAGAGGCCTCCATTTTACCCATGGACACACAACGGCCCCTTCTGTCCTTGGCCACTAAATCAAGGGCACCCAGGGAATAACTTCACAGCAGGCAACCCCTGATGTGGACAGGTTCGACATACTGCCACAGCAGGCAGGTACCTGGGATATCAGTAGGCAAGGCGCCCTTCCTCAGCATCTATGGCCCCTCTCTGTATGTGTTCATTCAGAGAAATCTCTCCGTTCTACCCCTGAGACAAATCACAGCTATGAGGGGCCTGAGAGAGAGCCTGGAGATGAAACAGGGGAGGCTTCTGGCTGTACCGCGTCCCCGTGGGTAGAGAATAGCAGTTAGTCTCTCTGGAAGGTCTTAGCTTCTGTTGATTGACATGGGCAATACGGTAGGGGCGGACCCTGGCCAGGGGGAGCTTGTGGGCAGATGCAACCTCTGGGGGAAGAATAATTCCGCTGCTGCTTTGTATGCTGTAAACCTCCCCACGCCAGGTGGGATGGGCAGAGAACATTGACCCACAACTGCCAGGGGCCTTTCCTGGGACTAAAGATCCCAACCTGGTCTCAACCTTGTCGCCTTCTCAGCACATACCTTTCCTGCACACATAATCCTGCCTTTCTCCGTCACTGCCTGATCCTACTAGGAAAAAAGCATGCCGCCCAAAAAGGCCGATGTCAGGGAAATCGAGGAGACACTGCCATTTTCCCAGTTTTTGCTGTCTACATATCCCCGCCTCCGGTGGAAGGCTGCGTATGTGGCCGGGCAGCCAAGGCAAGGCCGAAATCCTGGCATCCTGGGCCCCAGCAATCCAATGGTTTATGGACGTGGGGACCCGGATGACATCTTTCCCACATACAGGAGGAATCCTTGGGCCCTTCACTGGCTCGCCCTTCAGCTCGGCCACGTCCACTACTGGCCCTGGCCCTTGGCCGGTGCCCCATTTAACGTGTGCTCCGGAGCGATGTTTCTCCACCCATCGCTATCATTCTGCCACCAGGGGATATGTGAGAGTGGGAGTCACCATTTGTCACTGGCAGCAGTGTCACAAGTCACTAGACTTCCAGGTACCAGCTGGCCTAGGCTGCCTTCTGCCCCAGGCAAGGTCCCGAATCCTTTATCCCAGATGCTGACACCTGGGCACTGGCGGATATTCATTTTTATCAACACAGAGGTCTGAGTGAGGGTCAGCAGGCCAGCTAGGTGAAGTCAAGGCCAGGTGGGCGGGACTAAGGCTCCTTTGCCATCACCATGGAGACAGTCCCACCACCGGAACAGTGGGCGGAGCTTACGATGGGCCTGGTGACAAGACTGAGCCAGTGGCAGAGATCTGGCCCGCCAGGCAGGTGACACAGGGCCCTCCATTATGACCTATGACACCTAGTGGCCACAGGATTTGAGCACACCCTGGGAAAGCCTACGCAGGCACAGGGGAGCTTCTGGTTCCGACTGGTTCAGGGCATTGCTACAACAGGCCAGGTACCTCTTTCCCACTTTCCAGAGGATATCAGTACGCAATGCAACCCCACTCAGCATCTCTTGCCTCTCTCTGTCTCTCTCTGGATGTGTTCGTTCTCTGAAATCTCTTCCTTCTCCCCCTGAGTCACTGCACAGCTTGGAGTGCCTGACACAGTGCCTAGAGACGAAAGAGCAAAGGCGGAAGGCCTCTGGCTCTACTGGTTGCCCATGGGCAGACAAGATCTGCTAGTCTATCTGGAAGGTCTAGAGAGTGGTGATTGACTGCGGATCTACATCACGGGGCCGACCCTGGCCAGGTGAAGCTTGCTGACATGTGGCAGCCTCTCCGGAGACTACTAATTCCGCTGGTCACATTGTATGCAAATACCCAGCTGAGAGCACAGGGCAGAAAACATTGACACATACCTGCCAGAGGCCTATTCTGGGTCTGAAGAGTCCACCCTGGTCTCCAGCGACTCAGCATCTCAGCACAGGCTTTGCCTGCACACATGGAATCCTCCTCTCTCCACAAATGCCTTCTCCTGCTAGGAAACACAGGATGTCACTCAGCCAAAGGAGAGCACAGGCAAAGTCAACTGAAGCCCGCGTTTTCACGATTTTGCCCTGTGCTGGTCCACAGCCTCCGGGGCACACTGCATGTGCGTCACTTCTCCGAAGACAAGGCCGAAATCCGGGCATCCAGGGCCCTAGCAGTCCAGAGTCTGCGGATGGCGGCATATGGATCACCTCTTTGCCACGTACAGGAGGGAGGCCTGGGCCCTAGCCTGGCTCCGCTAGAGCTGCACGACCTCAGCTATTTTCCCTGACCTTTGGCCCGTGCCCCCGTGAGTGTGTGATTTCTAGTTACACTTCTCCTACGACCACTCTGAATCCGCCACCTGCGGATACCTCAGCGTGGACATGAACATCTATCACTGTCTGCAGTGTCACAGGTCACTAGGAGTCTAGGCTCAGGCTGACCTTGGCTGTCTTCTGCCCAGGCAAGGAGCCTAATCCTTCCAAGGAAATGAGGACACGTGCTCACTGGCCGACATCCTTTCTTTCATCCACACGGCGGTCTGTACGAGGGTAAAGAGGCCAGGTAGGATAGGTGAAGGCTGAGTGCGGGGCCTAAGGCTTCTTTCTCAATCACCATGGAGACAGCCACCGGAAGGCTGGGCGGAACTTCTGACAGGGACGGGTCACAAACTCTGAGCCAATAGGAGAGGTCCAGCCTAACAGGCCAGTTAGGCAGAGGCCTCCATTTTACCCATGGACACACAACGGCCCCTTCTGTCCTTGGCCACAAAATCGAGGGCACCCAGGGAATAACTTCACAGCAGGCAACCCCTGATGTGGACAGGTTCGACATACTGCCACAGCAGGCAGGTACCTGGGATATCAGTAGGCAAGGCGCCCTTCCTCAGCATCTATGGCCCCTCTCTGTATGTGTTCATTCAGAGAAATCTCTCCGTTCTACCCCTGAGACAAATCACAGCTATGAGGGGCCTGAGAGAGAGCCTGGAGATGAAACAGGGGAGGCTTCTGGCTGTACCGCGTCCCCGTGGGTAGAGAATAGCAGTTAGTCTCTCTGGAAGGTCTTAGCTTCTGTTGATTGACATGGGCAATACGGTAGGGGCGGACCCTGGCCAGGGGGAGCTTGTGGGCAGATGCAACCTCTGGGGGAAGAATAATTCCGCTACTGCTTTGTATGCTGTAAACCTCCCCACGCCAGGTGGGATGGGCAGAGAACATTGACCCACAACTGCCAGGGGCCTTTCCTGGGACTAAAGATCCCAACCTGGTCTCAACCTTGTCGCCTTCTCAGCACATACCTTTCCTGCACACATAATCCTGCCTTTCTCCTTCACTTCCTGATCCTACTAGGAAAAAAGCATGCCGCCCAAAAAGGCCGATGTCAGGGAAATCGAGGAGACACTGCCATTTTCCCAGTTTTTGCTGTCTACATATCCCCGCCTCCGGTGGAAGGCTGCGTATGTGGCCGGGCAGCCAAGGCAAGGCCGAAATCCTGGCATCCTGGGCCCCAGCAATCCAATGGTTTATGGACGTGGGGACCCGGATGACATCTTTCCCACATACAGGAGGAATCCTTGGGCCCTTCACTGGCTCGCCCTTCAGCTCGGCCACGTCCACTACTGGCCCTGGCCCTTGGCCGGTGCCCCATTTAACGTGTGCTCCGGAGCGATGTTTCTCCACCCATCGCTATCATTCTGCCACCAGGGGATATGTGAGAGTGGGAGTCACCATTTGTCACTGGCAGCAGTGTCACAAGTCACTAGACTTCCAGGTACCAGCTGGCCTAGGCTGCCTTCTGCCCCAGGCAAGGTCCCGAATCCTTTATCCCAGATGCTGACACCTGGGCACTGGCGGATATTCATTTTTATCAACACAGAGGTCTGAGTGAGGGTCAGCAGGCCAGCTAGGTGAAGTCAAGGCCAGGTGGGCGGGACTAAGGCTCCTTTGCCATCACCATGGAGACAGTCCCACCACCGGAACAGTGGGCGGAGCTTACGATGGGCCTGGTGACAAGACTGAGCCAGTGGCACAGATCTGGCCCGCCAGGCAGGTGACACAGGGCCCTCCATTATGACCTATGACACCTAGTGGCCACAGGATTTGAGCACACCCTGGGAAAGCCTACGCAGGCACAGGGGAGCTTCTGGTTCCGACTGGTTCAGGGCATTGCTACAACAGGCCAGGTACCTCTTTCCCACTTTCCAGAGGATATCAGTATGCAATGCAACCCCACTCAGCATCTCTTGCCTCTCTCTGTCTCTCTCTGGATGTGTTTGTTCTCTGAAATCTCTTCCTTCTCCCCCTGAGTCACTGCACAGCTTGGAGTGCCTGACACAGTGCCTAGAGACGAAAGAGCAAAGGCGGAAGGCCTCTGGCTCTACTGGTTGCCCATGGGCAGACAAGATCTGCTAGTCTATCTGGAAGGTCTAGAGAGTGGTGATTGACTGCGGATCTACATCATGGGGCCGACCCTGGCCAGGTGAAGCTTGCTGACATGTGCAGCCTCTCCGGAGACTACTAATTCCGCTGGTCACATTGTATGCAAATACCCAGCTGAGAGCACAGGGCAGAAAACATTGACACATACCTGCCAGAGGCCTATTCTGGGTCTGAAGAGTCCACCCTGGTCTCCAGCGACTCAGCATCTCAGCACACGCTTTGCCTGCACACATGGAATCCTCCTCTCTCCACAAATGCCTTCTCCTGCTAGGAAACACACGATGTCACTCAGCCAAAGGAGAGCACAGGCAAAGTCAACTGAAGCCCGCGTTTTCACGATTTTGCCCTGTGCCGGTCCACAGCCTCCGGGAAACACGGCATGTGCGTCACTTGTCCGAAGACAAGGCCGAAATCCGGGCATCCAGGGCCCTAGCAGTCCAGAGTCTGCGGATGGCGGCATATGGATCACCTCTTTGCCACGTACAGGAGGGAGGCCTGGGCCCTAGCCTGGCTCCGCTAGAGCTGCACGACCTCAGCTATTTTCCCTGACCTTTGGCCCGTGCCCCCGTGAGTGTGTGATTTCTAGTTACACTTCTCCTACGACCACTCTGAATCCGCCACCTGCGGATACCTCAGCGTGGACATGAACATCTATCACTGTCTGCAGTGTCACAGGTCACTAGGAGTCTAGGCTCAGGCTGACCTTGGCTGTCTTCTGCCCAGGCAAGGAGCCTAATCCTTCCAAGGAAATGAGGACACGTGCTCACTGGCCGACATCCTTTCTTTCATCCACACAGCGATCTGTACGAGGGTAAAGAGGCCAGGTAGGATAGGTGAAGGCTGAGTGCGGGGCCTAAGGCTTCTTTCTCAATCACCATGGAGACAGCCACCGGAAGGCTGGGTGGAACTTCTGACGGGGACGGGTCACAAACTCTGAGCCAATAGGAGAGGTCCAGCCTAACAGGCCAGTTAGGCGGAGGCCTCCATTTTACCCATGGACACACAACGGCCCCTTCTGTCCTTGGCCACAAAATCGAGGGCACCCAGGGAATAACTTCACAGCAGGCAACCCCTGATGTGGACAGGTTCGACATACTGCCACAGCAGGCAGGTACCTGGGATATCAGTAGGCAAGGCGCCCTTCCTCAGCATCTATGGCCCCTCTCTGTATGTGTTCATTCAGAGAAATCTCTCCGTTCTACCCCTGAGACAAATCACAGCTATGAGGGGCCTGAGAGAGAGCCTGGAGATGAAACAGGGGAGGCTTCTGGCTGTACCGCGTCCCCGTGGGTAGAGAATAGCAGTTAGTCTCTCTGGAAGGTCTTAGCTTCTGTTGATTGACATGGGCAATACGGTAGGGGCGGACCCTGGCCAGGGGGAGCTTGTGGGCAGATGCAACCTCTGGGGGAAGAATAATTCCGCTGCTGCTTTGTATGCTGTAAACCTCCCCACGCCAGGTGGGATGGGCAGAGAACATTGACCCACAACTGCCAGGGGCCTTTCCTGGGACTAAAGATCCCAACCTGGTCTCAACCTTGTCGCCTTCTCAGCACATACCTTTCCTGCACACATAATCCTGCCTTTCTCCGTCACTGCCTGATCCTACTAGGAAAAAAGCATGCCGCCCAAAAAGGCCGATGTCAGGGAAATCGAGGAGACACTGCCATTTTCCCAGTTTTTGCTGTCTACATATCCCCGCCTCCGGTGGAAGGCTGCGTATGTGGCCGGGCAGCCAAGGCAAGGCCGAAATCCTGGCATCCTGGGCCCCAGCAATCCAATGGTTTATGGACGTGGGGACCCGGATGACATCTTTCCCACATACAGGAGGAATCCTTGGACCCTTCACTGGCTCGCCCTTCAGCTCGGCCACGTCCACTACTGGCCCTGGCCCTTGGCCGGTGCCCCATTTAACGTGTGCTCCGGAGCGATGTTTCTCCACCCATCGCTATCATTCTGCCACCAGGGGATATGTGAGAGTGGGAGTCACCATTTGTCACTGGCAGCAGTGTCACAAGTCACTAGACTTCCAGGTACCAGCTGGCCTAGGCTGCCTTCTGCCCCAGGCAAGGTCCCGAATCCTTTATCCCAGATGCTGACACCTGGGCACTGGCGGATATTCATTTTTATCAACACAGAGGTCTGAGTGAGGGTCAGCAGGCCAGCTAGGTGAAGTCAAGGCCAGGTGGGCGGGACTAAGGCTCCTTTGCCATCACCATGGAGACAGTCCCACCACCGGAACAGTGGGCGGAGCTTACGATGGGCCTGGTGACAAGACTGAGCCAGTGGCAGAGATCTGGCCCGCCAGGCAGATGACACAGGGCCCTCCATTATGACCTATGACACCTAGTGGCCACAGGATTTGAGCACACCCTGGGAAAGCCTACGCAGGCACAGGGGAGCTTCTGGTTCCGACTGGTTCAGGGCATTGCTACAACAGGCCAGGTACCTCTTTCCCACTTTCCAGAGGATATCAGTACGCAATGCAACCCCACTCAGCATCTCTTGCCTCTCTCTGTCTCTCTCTGGATGTGTTCGTTCTCTGAAATCTCTTCCTTCTCCCCCTGAGTCACTGCACAGCTTGGAGTGCCTGACACAGTGCCTAGAGACGAAAGAGCAAAGGCGGAAGGCCTCTGGCTCTACTGGTTGCCCATGGGCAGACAAGATCTGCTAGTCTATCTGGAAGGTCTAGAGAGTGGTGATTGACTGCGGATCTACATCACGGGGCCGACCCTGGCCAGCTGAAGCTTGCTGACATGTGGCAGCCTCTCCGGAGACTACTAATTCCGCTGGTCACATTGTATGTAAATACCCAGCTGAGAGCACAGGGCAGAAAACATTGACACATACCTGCCAGAGGCCTATTCTGGGTCTGAAGAGTCCACCCTGGTCTCTAGCGACTCAGCATCTCAGCACAGGCCTTGCCTGCACACATGGAATCCTCCTCTCTCCACAAATGCCTTCTCCTGCTAGGAAACACACGATGTCACTCAGCCAAAGGAGAGCCCAGGCAAAGTCAACTGAAGCCCGCGTTTTCACGATTTTGCCCTGTGCCGGTCCACAGCCTCCGGGGCACACTGCATGTGCGTCACTTCTCCGAAGACAAGGCCGAAATCCGGGCATCCAGGGCTCTAGCAGTCCAGAGTCTGCGGATGGCGGCATATGGATCACCTCTTTCCACGTACAGGAGGGAGGCCTGGGCCCTAGCCTGGCTCCGCTAGAGCTGCACGACCTCAGCTATTTTCCCTGACCTTTGGCCCGTGCCCCCGTGAGTGTGTGATTTCTAGTTACACTTCTCCTACGACCACTCTGAATCCGCCACCTGAGGATACCTCAGCGTGGACATGAACATCTATCACTGTCTGCAGTGTCACAGGTCACTAGGAGTCTAGGCTCAGGCTGACCTTGGCTGTCTTCTGCCCAGGCAAGGAGCCTAATCCTTCCAAGGAAATGAGGACACGTGCTCTCTGGCCGAC
Source organism: Loxodonta africana (assembly GCF_030014295.1). Taxonomy (NCBI): domain Eukaryota; kingdom Metazoa; phylum Chordata; class Mammalia; order Proboscidea; family Elephantidae; genus Loxodonta; species Loxodonta africana. The sequence goes on from NC_087348.1 coordinate 134,892,593, forward strand.
ATCCTTTCTTTCATCCACACAGCGATCTGTACGAGGGTAAAGAGGCCAGGTAGGACAGGTGAAGGCTGAGTGCGGGGCCTAAGGCTTCTTTCTCAATCACCATGGAGACAGCCACCAGAAGGCTGGGCGGAACTTCTGACGGGGACGGGTCAAAAAATCTGAGCCAATAGGAGAGGTCCAGCCTAACAGGCCAGTTAGGCAGAGGCCTCCATTTTACCCATGGACACACAACGGCCCCTTCTGTCCTTGGCCACAAAATCGAGGGCACCCAGGGAATAACTTCACAGCAGGCAACCCCTGATGTGGACAGGTTCGACATACTGCCACAGCAGGCAGGTACCTGGGATATCAGTAGGCAAGGCGCCCTTCCTCAGCATCTATGGCCCCTCTCTGTATGTGTTCATTCAGAGAAATCTCTCCGTTCTACCCCTGAGACAAATCACAGCTATGAGGGGCCTGAGAGAGAGCCTGGAGATGAAACAGGGGAGGCTTCTGGCTGTACCGCGTCCCCGTGGGTAGAGAATAGCAGTTAGTCTCTCTGGAAGGTCTTAGCTTCTGTTGATTGACATGGGCAATACGGTAGGGGCGGACCCTGGCCAGGGGGAGCTTGTGGGCAGATGCAACCTCTGGGGGAAGAATAATTCCGCTGCTGCTTTGTATGCTGTAAACCTCCCCACGCCAGGTGGGATGGGCAGAGAACATTGACCCACAACTGCCAGGGGCCTTTCCTGGGACTAAAGATCCCAACCTGGTCTCAACCTTGTCGCCTTCTCAGCACATACCTTTCCTGCACACATAATCCTGCCTTTCTCCTTCACTGCCTGATCCTACTAGGAAAAAAGCATGCCGCCCAAAAAGGCCGATGTCAGGGAAATCGAGGAGACACTGCCATTTTCCCAGTTTTTGCTGTCTACATATCCCCGCCTCCGGTGGAAGGCTGCGTATGTGGCCGGGCAGCCAAGGCAAGGCCGAAATCCTGGCATCCTGGGCCCCAGCAATCCAATGGTTTATGGACGTGGGGACCCGGATGACATCTTTCCCACATACAGGAGGAATCCTTGGGCCCTTCACTGGCTCGCCCTTCAGCTCGGCCACGTCCACTACTGGCCCTGGCCCTTGGCCGGTGCCCCATTTAACGTGTGCTCCGGAGCGATGTTTCTCCACCCATCGCTATCATTCTGCCACCAGGGGATATGTGAGAGTGGGAGTCACCATTTGTCACTGGCAGCAGTGTCACAAGTCACTAGACTTCCCGGTACCAGCTGGCCTAGGCTGCCTTCTGCCCCAGGCAAGGTCCCGAATCCTTTATCCCAGATGCTGACACCTGGGCACTGGCGGATATTCATTTTTATCAACACAGAGGTCTGAGTGAGGGTCAGCAGGCCAGCTAGGTGAAGTCAAGGCCAGGTGGGCGGGACTAAGGCTCCTTTGCCATCACCATGGAGACAGTCCCAACACCGGAACAGTGGGCGGAGCTTACGATGGGCCTGGTGACAAGACTGAGCCAGTGGCAGAGATCTGGCCCGCCAGGCAGATGACACAGGGCCCTCCATTATGACCTATGACACCTAGTGGCCACAGGATTTGAGCACACCCTGGGAAAGCCTACGCAGGCACAGGGGAGCTTCTGGTTCCGACTGGTTCAGGGCATTGCTACAACAGGCCAGGTACCTCTTTCCCACTTTCCAGAGGATATCAGTACGCAATGCAACCCCACTCAGCATCTCTTGCCTCTCTCTGTCTCTCTCTGGATGTGTTTGTTCTCTGAAATCTCTTCCTTCTCCCCCTGAGTCACTGCACAGCTTGGAGTGCCTGACACAGTGCCTAGAGACGAAAGAGCAAAGGCGGAAGGCCTCTGGCTCTACTGGTTGCCCATGGGCAGACAAGATCTGCTAGTCTATCTGGAAGGTCTAGAGAGTGGTGATTGACTGCGGATCTACATCACGGGGCCGACCCTGGCCAGGTGAAGCTTGCTGACATGTGCAGCCTCTCCGGAGACTACTAATTCCGCTGGTCACATTGTATGCAAATACCCAGCTGAGAGCACAGGGCAGAAAACATTGACACATACCTGCCAGAGGCCTATTCTGGGTCTGAAGAGTCCACCCTGGTCTCCAGCGACTCAGCATCTCAGCACACGCTTTGCCTGCACACATGGAATCCTCCTCTCTCCACAAATGCCTTCTCCTGCTAGGAAACACACGATGTCACTCAGCCAAAGGAGAGCACAGGCAAAGTCAACTGAAGCCCGCGTTTTCACGATTTTGCCCTGTGCCGGTCCACAGCCTCCGGGAAACACGGCATGTGCGTCACTTGTCCGAAGACAAGGCCGAAATCCGGGCATCCAGGGCCCTAGCAGTCCAGAGTCTGCGGATGGCGGCATATGGATCACCTCTTTGCCACGTACAGGAGGGAGGCCTGGGCCCTAGCCTGGCTCCGCTAGAGCTGCACGACCTCAGCTATTTTCCCTGACCTTTGGCCCGTGCCCCCGTGAGTGTGTGATTTCTAGTTACACTTCTCCTACGACCACTCTGAATCCGCCACCTGAGGATACCTCAGCGTGGACATGAACATCTATCACTGTCTGCAGTGTCACAGGTCACTAGGAGTCTAGGCTCAGGCTGACCTTGGCTGTCTTCTGCCCAGGCAAGGAGCCTAATCCTTCCAAGGAAATGAGGACACGTGCTCACTGGCCGACATCCTTTCTTTCATCCACACAGCGATCTGTACGAGGGTAAAGAGGCCAGGTAGGATAGGTGAAGGCTGAGTGCGGGGCCTAAGGCTTCTTTCTCAATCACCATGGAGACAGCCACCGGAAGGCTGGGTGGAACTTCTGACGGGGACGGGTCACAAACTCTGAGCCAATAGGAGAGGTCCAGCCTAACAGGCCAGTTAGGCGGAGGCCTCCATTTTACCCATGGACACACAACGGCCCCTTCTGTCCTTGGCCACAAAATCGAGGGCACCCAGGGAATAACTTCACAGCAGGCAACCCCTGATGTGGACAGGTTCGACATACTGCGACAGCAGGCAGGTACCTGGGATATCAGTAGGCAAGGCGCCCTTCCTCAGCATCTATGGCCCCTCTCTGTATGTGTTCATTCAGAGAAATCTCTCCGTTCTACCCCTGAGACAAATCACAGCTATGAGGGGCCTGAGAGAGAGCCTGGAGATGAAACAGGGGAGGCTTCTGGCTGTACCGCGTCCCCGTGGGTAGAGAATAGCAGTTAGTCTCTCTGGAAGGTCTTAGCTTCTGTTGATTGACATGGGCAATACGGTAGGGGCGGACCCTGGCCAGGGGGAGCTTGTGGGCAGATGCAACCTCTGGGGGAAGAATAATTCCGCTGCTGCTTTGTATGCTGTAAACCTCCCCACGCCAGGTGGGATGGGCAGAGAACATTGACCCACAACTGCCAGGGGCCTTTCCTGGGACTAAAGATCCCAACCTGGTCTCAACCTTGTCGCCTTCTCAGCACATACCTTTCCTGCACACATAATCCTGCCTTTCTCCGTCACTGCCTGATCCTACTAGGAAAAAAGCATGCCGCCCAAAAAGGCCGATGTCAGGGAAATCGAGGAGACACTGCCATTTTCCCAGTTTTTGCTGTCTACATATCCCCGCCTCCGGTGGAAGGCTGCGTATGTGGCCGGGCAGCCAAGGCAAGGCCGAAATCCTGGCATCCTGGGCCCCAGCAATCCAATGGTTTATGGACGTGGGGACCCGGATGACATCTTTCCCACATACAGGAGGAATCCTTGGACCCTTCACTGGCTCGCCCTTCAGCTCGGCCACGTCCACTACTGGCCCTGGCCCTTGGCCGGTGCCCCATTTAACGTGTGCTCCGGAGCGATGTTTCTCCACCCATCACTATCATTCTGCCACCAGGGGATATGTGAGAGTGGGAGTCACCATTTGTCACTGGCAGCAGTGTCACAAGTCACTAGACTTCCCGGTACCAGCTGGCCTAGGCTGCCTTCTGCCCCAGGCAAGGTCCCGAATCCTTTATCCCAGATGCTGACACCTGGGCACTGGCGGATATTCATTTTTATCAACACAGAGGTCTGAGTGAGGGTCAGCAGGCCAGCTAGGTGAAGTCAAGGCCAGGTGGGCGGGACTAAGGCTCCTTTGCCATCACCATGGAGACAGTCCCACCACCGGAACAGTGGGCGGAGCTTACGATGGGCCTGGTGACAAGACTCAGCCAGTGGCAGAGATCTGGCCCGCCAGGCAGATGACACAGGGCCCTCCATTATGACCTATGACACCTAGTGGCCACAGGATTTGAGCACACCCTGGGAAAGCCTACGCAGGCACAGGGGAGCTTCTGGTTCCGACTGGTTCAGGGCATTGCTACAACAGGCCAGGTACCTCTTTCCCACTTTCCAGAGGATATCAGTACGCAATGCAACCCCACTCAGCATCTCTTGCCTCTCTCTGTCTCTCTCTGGATGTGTTCGTTCTCTGAAATCTCTTCCTTCTCCCCCTGAGTCACTGCACAGCTTGGAGTGCCTGACACAGTGCCTAGAGACGAAAGAGCAAAGGCGGAAGGCCTCTGGCTCTACTGGTTGCCCATGGGCAGACAAGATCTGCTAGTCTATCTGGAAGGTCTAGAGAGTGGTGATTGACTGCGGATCTACATCACGGGGCCGACCCTGGCCAGGTGAAGCTTGCTGACATGTGGCAGCCTCTCCGGAGACTACTAATTCCGCTGGTCACATTTTATGCAAATACCCAGCTGAGAGCACAGGGCAGAAAACATTGACACATACCTGCCAGAGGCCTATTCTGGGTCTGAAGAGTCCACCCTGGTCTCCAGCGACTCAGCATCTCAGCACAGGCCTTGCCTGCACACATGGAATCCTCCTCTCTCCACAAATGCCTTCTCCTGCTAGGAAACACACGATGTCACTCAGCCAAAGGAGAGCCCAGGCAAAGTCAACTGAAGCCCGCGTTTTCACGATTTTGCCCTGTGCCGGTCCACAGCCTCCGGGGCACACTGCATGTGCGTCACTTCTCCGAAGACAAGGCCGAAATCCGGGCATCCAGGGCTCTAGCAGTCCAGAGTCTGCGGATGGCGGCATATGGATCACCTCTTTCCACGTACAGGAGGGAGGCCTGGGCCCTAGCCTGGCTCCGCTAGAGCTGCACGACCTCAGCTATTTTCCCTGACCTTTGGCCCGTGCCCCCGTTAGTGTGTGATTTCTAGTTACACTTCTCCTACGACCACTCTGAATCCGCCACCTGCGGATACCTCAGCGTGGACATGAACATCTATCACTGTCTGCAGTGTCACAGGTCACTAGGAGTCTAGGCTCAGGCTGACCTTGGCTGTCTTCTGCCCAGGCAAGGAGCCTAATCCTTCCAAGGAAATGAGGACACGTGCTCTCTGGCCGACATCCTTTCTTTCATCCACACAGCGATCTGTACGAGGGTAAAGAGGCCAGGTAGGACATAGAGAGATAGTATTGGGGGCCTAGGCTTCTTTCTCAATCACCATGGAGACAGCCACCAGAAGGCTGGGCGGAACTTCTGACGGGGACGGGTCAAAAAATCTGAGCCAATAGGAGAGGTCCAGCCTAACAGGCCAGTTAGGCAGAGGCCTCCATTTTACCCATGGACACACAACGGCCCCTTCTGTCCTTGGCCACAAAATCGAGGGCACCCAGGGAATAACTTCACAGCAGGCAACCCCTGATGTGGACAGGTTCGACATACTGCGAGAGCAGGCAGGTATCTGGGATATCAGTAGGCAAGGCGCCCTTCCTCAGCATCTATGGCCCCTCTCTGTATGTGTTCATTCAGAGAAATCTCTCCGTTCTACCCCTGAGACAAATCACAGCTATGAGGGGCCTGAGAGAGAGCCTGGAGATGAAACAGGGGAGGCTTCTGGCTGTACCGCGTCCCCGTGGGTAGAGAATAGCAGTTAGTCTCTCTGGAAGGTCTTAGCTTCTGTTGATTGACATGGGCAATACGGTAGGGGCGGACCCTGGCCAGGGGGAGCTTGTGGGCAGATGCAACCTCTGGGGGAAGAATAATTCCGCTGCTGCTTTGTATGCTGTAAACCTCCCCACGCCAGGTGGGATGGGCAGAGAACATTGACCCACAACTGCCAGGGGCCTTTCCTGGGACTAAAGATCCCAACCTGGTCTCAACCTTGTCGCCTTCTCAGCACATACCTTTCCTGCACACATAATCCTGCCTTTCTCCTTCACTGCCTGATCCTACTAGGAAAAAAGCATGCCGCCCAAAAAGGCCGATGTCAGGGAAATCGAGGAGACACTGCCATTTTCCCAGTTTTTGCTGTCTACATATCCCCGCCTCCGGTGGAAGGCTGCGTATGTGGCCGGGCAGCCAAGGCAAGGCCGAAATCCTGGCATCCTGGGCCCCAGCAATCCAATGGTTTATGGACGTGGGGACCCGGATGACATCTTTCCCACATACAGGAGGAATCCTTGGGCCCTTCACTGGCTCGCCCTTCAGCTCGGCCACGTCCACTACTGGCCCTGGCCCTTGGCCGGTGCCCCATTTAACGTGTGCTCCGGAGCGATGTTTCTCCACCCATCGCTATCATTCTGCCACCAGGGGATATGTGAGAGTGGGAGTCACCATTTGTCACTGGCAGCAGTGTCACAAGTCACTAGACTTCCCGGTACCAGCTGGCCTAGGCTGCCTTCTGCCCCAGGCAAGGTCCCGAATCCTTTATCCCAGATGCTGACACCTGGGCACTGGCGGATATTCATTTTTATCAACACAGAGGTCTGAGTGAGGGTCAGCAGGCCAGCTAGGTGAAGTCAAGGCCAGGTGGGCGGGACTAAGGCTCCTTTGCCATCACCATGGAGACAGTCCCACCACCGGAACAGTGGGCGGAGCTTACGATGGGCCTGGTGACAAGACTGAGCCAGTGGCAGAGATCTGGCCCGCCAGGCAGATGACACAGGGCCCTCCATTATGACCTATGACACCTAGTGGCCACAGGATTTGAGCACACCCTGGGAAAGCCTACGCAGGCACAGGGGAGCTTCTGGTTCCGACTGGTTCAGGGCATTGCTACAACAGGCCAGGTACCTCTTTCCCACTTTCCAGAGGATATCAGTACGCAATGCAACCCCACTCAGCATCTCTTGCCTCTCTCTGTCTCTCTCTGGATGTGTTCGTTCTCTGAAATCTCTTCCTTCTCCCCCTGAGTCACTGCACAGCTTGGAGTGCCTGACACAGTGCCTAGAGACGAAAGAGCAAAGGCGGAAGGCCTCTGGCTCTACTGGTTGCCCATGGGCAGACAAGATCTGCTAGTCTATCTGGAAGGTCTAGAGAGTGGTGATTGACTGCGGATCTACATCACGGGGCCGACCCTGGCCAGGTGAAGCTTGCTGACATGTGGCAGCCTCTCCGGAGACTACTAATTCCGCTGGTCACATTGTATGCAAATACCCAGCTGAGAGCACAGGGCAGAAAACATTGACACATACCTGCCAGAGGCCTATTCTGGGTCTGAAGAGTCCACCCTGGTCTCCAGCGACTCAGCATCTCAGCACACGCTTTGCCTGCACGCATGGAATCCGCCTCTCTCCACAAATGCCTTCTCCTGCTAGGAAACACACGATGTCACTCAGCCAAAGGAGAGCCCAGGCAAAGTCAACTGAAGCCCGCGTTTTCACGATTTTGCCCTGTGCCGGTCCACAGCCTCCGGGAAACACTGCATGTGCGTCACTTCTCCGAAGACAAGGCTGAAATCCGGGCATCCAGGGCCCTAGCAGTCCAGAATCTGCGGATGGCGGCATATGGATCACTTCTTTGCCACGTACAGGAGGGAGGCCTGGGCCCTAGCCTGGCTCCGCTAGAGCTGCACGACCTCAGCTATTTTCCCTGACCTTTGGCCCGTGCCCCTGTGAGTGTGTGATTTCTAGTTACACTTCTCCTACGACCACTCTGAATCCGCCACCTGCGGATACCTCAGCGTGGACATGAACATCTATCACTGTCTGCAGTGTCACAGGTCACTAGGAGTCTAGGCTCAGGCTGACCTTGGCTGTCTTCTGCCCAGGCAAGGAGCCTAATCCTTCCAAGGAAATGAGGACACGTGCTCACTGGCCGACATCCTTTCTTTCATCCACACAGCGGTCTGTACGAGGGTAAAGAGGCCAGGTAGGACAGGTGAAGGCTGAGTGCGGGGCCTAAGGCTTCTTTCTCAATCACCATGGAGACAGCCACCGGAAGGCTGGGCGGAACTTCTGACGGGGACGGGTCACAAACTCTGAGCCAATAGGAGAGGTCCAGCCTAACAGGCCAGTTAGGCAGAGGCCTCCATTTTACCCATGGACACACAACGGGCCCTTCTGTCCTTGGCCACAAAATCGAGGGCACCCAGGGAATAACTTCACAGCAGGCAACCCCTGATGTGGACAGGTTCGACATACTGCCACAGCAGGCAGGTACCTGGGATATCAGTAGGCAAGGCGCCCTTCCTCAGCATCTATGGCCCCTCTCTGTATGTGTTCATTCAGAGAAATCTCTCCGTTCTACCCCTGAGACAAATCACAGCTATGAGGGGCCTGAGAGAGAGCCTGGAGATGAAACAGGGGAGGCTTCTGGCTGTACCGCGTCCCCGTGGGTAGAGAATAGCAGTTAGTCTCTCTGGAAGGTCTTAGCTTCTGTTGATTGACATGGGCAATACGGTAGGGGCGGACCCTGGCCAGGGGGAGCTTGTGGGCAGATGCAACCTCTGGGGGATGAATAATTCCGCTGCTGCTTTGTATGCTGTAAACCTCCCCACGCCAGGTGGGATGGGCAGAGAACATTGACCCACAACTGCCAGGGGCCTTTCCTGGGACTAAAGATCCCAACCTGGTCTCAACCTTGTCGCCTTCTCAGCACATACCTTTCCTGCACACATAATCCTGCCTTTCTCCGTCACTGCCTGATCCTACTAGGAAAAAAGCATGCCGCCCAAAAAGGCCGATGTCAGGGAAATCGAGGAGACACTGCCATTTTCCCAATTTTTGCTGTCTACATATCCCCGCCTCCGGTGGAAGGCTGCGTATGTGGCCGGGCAGCCAAGGCAAGGCCGAAATCCTGGCATCCTGGGCCCCAGCAATCCAATGGTTTATGGACGTGGGGACCCGGATGACATCTTTCCCACATACAGGAGGAATCCTTGGGCCCTTCACTGGCTCGCCCTTCAGCTCGGCCACGTCCACTACTGGCCCTGGCCCTTGGCCGGTGCCCCATTTAACGTGTGCTCCGGAGCGATGTTTCTCCACCCATCGCTATCATTCTGCCACCAGGGGATATGTGAGAGTGGGAGTCACCATTTGTCACTGGCAGCAGTGTCACAAGTCACTAGACTTCCAGGTACCAGCTGGCCTAGGCTGCCTTCTGCCCCAGGCAAGGTCCCGAATCCTTTATCCCAGATGCTGACACCTGGGCACTGGCGGATATTCATTTTTATCAACACAGAGGTCTGAGTGAGGGTCAGCAGGCCAGCTAGGTGAAGTCAAGGCCAGGTGGGCGGGACTAAGGCTCCTTTGCCATCACCATGGAGACAGTCCCACCACCGGAACAGTGGGCGGAGCTTACGATGGGCCTGGTGACAAGACTGAGCCAGTGGCAGAGATCTGGCCCGCCAGGCAGATGACACAGGGCCCTCCATTATGACCTATGACACCTAGTGGCCACAGGATTTGAGCACACCCTGGGAAAGCCTTCGCAGGCACAGGGGAGCTTCTGGTTCCGACTGGTTCAGGGCATTGCTACAACAGGCCAGGTACCTCTTTCCCACTTTCCAGAGGATATCAGTACGCAATGCAACCCCACTCAGCATCTCTTGCCTCTCTCTGTCTCTCTCTGGATGTGTTCATTCTCTGAAATCTCTTCCTTCTCCCCCTGAGTCACTGCACAGCTTGGAGTGCCTGACACAGTGCCTAGAGACGAAAGAGCAAAGGCGGAAGGCCTCTGGCTCTACTGGTTGCCCATGGGCAGACAAGATCTGCTAGTCTATCTGGAAGGTCTAGAGAGTGGTGATTGACTGCGGATCTACATCACGGGGCCGACCCTGGCCAGGTGAAGCTTGCTGACATGTGGCAGCCTCTCTGGGGACTACTAATTCCGCTGGTCACATTGTATGCAAATACCAAGCTGAGAGCACAGGGCAGAAAACATTGACACATACCTGCCAGAGGCCTATTCTGGGTCTGAAGAGTCCACCCTGGTCTCCAGCGACTCAGCATCTCAGCACACGCTTTGCCTGCACACATGGAATCCGCCTCTCTCCACAAATGCCTTCTCCTGCTAGGAAACACAGGATGTCACTCAGCCAAAGGAGAGCCCAGGCAAAGTCAACTGAAGCCCGCGTTTTCACGATTTTGCCCTGTGCCGGTCCACAGCCTCAGGGAAACACTGCATGTGCGTCACTTCTCCGAAGACAAGGCCGAAATCCGGGCATCCAGGGCCCTAGCAGTCCAGAGTCTGCGGATGGCGGCATATGGATCACCTCTTTGCCACGTACAGGAGGGAGGCCTGGGCCCTAGCCTGGCTCCGCTAGAGCTGCACGACCTCAGCTATTTTCCCTGACCTTTGGCCCGTGCCCCCGTGAGTGTGTGATTTCTAGTTACACTTCTCCTACGACCACTCTGAATCCGCCACCTGCGGATACCTCAGCGTGGACATGAACATCTATCACTGTCTGCAGTGTCACAGGTCACTAGGAGTCTAGGCTCAGGCTGACCTTGGCTGTCTTCTGCCCAGGCAAGGAGCCTAATCCTTCCAAGGAAATGAGGACACGTGCTCACTGGCCGACATCCTTTCTTTCATCCACTCGGCGGTCTGTACGAGGGTAAAGAGGCCAGGTAGGATAGGTGAAGGCTGAGTGCGGGGCCTAAGGATTCTTTCTCAATCACCTTGGAGAAAGCCACCGGAAGGCTGGGCGGAACTTCTGACGGTGACGGGTCACAAACTCTGAGCCAATAGGAGAGGTCCAGCCTAACAGGCCAGTTAGGCAGAGGCCTCCATTTTACCCATGGACACACAACGGCCCCTTCTGTCCTTGGCCACAAAATCGAGGGCACCCAGGGAATAACTTCACAGCAGACAACCCCTGATGTGGACAGGTTCGACATACTGTGACAGCAGGCAGGTACCTGGGATATCAGTAGGCAAGGCGCCCTTCCTCAGCATCTATGGCCCCTCTCTGTATGTGTTCATTCAGAGAAATCTCTCCGTTCTACCCCTGAGACAAATCACAGCTATGAGGGGCCTGAGAGAGAGCCTGGAGATGAAACAGGGGAGGCTTCTGGCTGTACCGCGTCCCCGTGGGTAGAGAATAGCAGTTAGTCTCTCTGGAAGGTCTTAGCTTCTGTTGATTGACATGGGCAATACGGTAGGGGCGGACCCTGGCCAGGGGGAGCTTGTGGGCAGATGCAACCTCTGGGGGATGAATAATTCCGCTGCTCCTATGTATGCTGTAAACCTCCCCACGCCAGGTGGGATGGGCAGAGAACATTGACCCACAACTGCCAGGGGCCTTTCCTGGGACTAAAGATCCCAACCTGGTCTCAACCTTGTCGCCTTCTCAGCACATACCTTTCCTGCACACATAATCCTGCCTTTCTCCGTCACTGCCTGATCCTACTAGGAAAAAAGCATGCCGCCCAAAAAGGCCGATGTCAGGGAAATCGAGGAGACACTGCCATTTTCCCAATTTTTGCTGTCTACATATCCCCGCCTCCGGTGGAAGGCTGCGTATGTGGCCGGGCAGCCAAGGCAAGGCCGAAATCCTGGCATCCTGGGCCCCAGCAATCCAATGGTTTATGGACGTGGGGACCCGGATGACATCTTTCCCACATACAGGAGGAATCCTTGGGCCCTTCACTGGCTCGCCCTTCAGCTCGGCCACGTCCACTACTGGCCCTGGCCCTTGGCCGGTGCCCCATTTAACGTGTGCCCCGGAGCGATGTTTCTCCACCCATCGCTATCATTCTGCCACCAGGGGATATGTGAGAGTGGGAGTCACCATTTGTCACTGGCAGCAGTGTCACAAGTCACTAGACTTCCAGGTACCAGCTGGCCTAGGCTGCCTTCTGCCCCAGGCAAGGTCCCGAATCCTTTATCCCAGATGCTGACACCTGGGCACTGGCGGATATTCATTTTTATCAACACAGAGGTCTGAGTGAGGGTCAGCAGGCCAGCTAGGTGAAGTCAAGGCCAGGTGGGCGGGACTAAGGCTCCTTTGCCATCACCATGGAGACAGTCCCACCACCGGAACAGTGGGCGGAGCTTACGATGGGCCTGGTGACAAGACTGAGCCAGTGGCAGAGATCTGGCCCGCCAGGCAGGTGACACAGGGCCCTCCATTATGACCTATGACACCTAGTGGCCACAGGATTTGAGCACACCCTGGGAAAGCCTACGCAGGCACAGGGGAGCTTCTGGTTCCGACTGGTTCAGGGCATTGCTACAACAGGCCAGGTACCTCTTTCCCACTTTCCAGAGGATATCAGTACGCAATGCAACCCCACTCAGCATCTCTTGCCTCTCTCTGTCTCTCTCTGGATGTGTTCGTTCTCTGAAATCTCTTCCTTCTCCCCCGAGTCACTGCACAGCTTGGAGTGCCTGACACAGTGCCTAGAGACGAAAGAGCAAAGGCGGAAGGCCTCTGGCTCTACTGGTTGCCCATGGGCAGACAAGATCTGCTAGTCTATCTGGAAGGTCTAGAGAGTGGTGATTGACTGCGGATCTCCATCACGGGGCTGACCCTGGCTAGGTGAAGCTTGCTGACATGTGCAGCCTCTCCTGAGACTACTAATTCCGCTAGTCACATTGTATGCAAATACCCAGCTGAGAGCACAGGGCAGAAAACATTGACACATACCTGCCAGAGGCCTATTCTGGGTCTGAAGAGTCCACCCTGGTCTCCAGCGACTCAGCATCTCAGCACACGCTTTGCCTGCACACATGGAATCCTCCTCTCTCCACAAATGCCTTCTCCTGCTAGGAAACACACGATGTCACTCAGCCAAAGGAGAGCACAGGCAAAGCCAACTGAAGCCCGCGTTTTCACGATTTTGCCCTGTGCCGGTCCACAGCCTCCGGGGCACACTGCATGTGCGTCACTTCTCCGAAGACAAGGCCGAAATCCGGGCATCCAGGGCCCTAGCAGTCCAGAGTCTGCGGATGGCGGCATATGGATCACCTCTTTGCCACGTACAGGAGGGAGGCCTGGGCCCTAGCCTGGCTCCGCTAGAGCTGCACGACCTCAGCTATTTTCCCTGACCTTTGGCCCGTGCCCCCGTGAGTGTGTGATTTCTAGTTACACTTCTCCTACGACCACTCTGAATCCGCCACCTGCGGATACCTCAGCGTGGACATGAACATCTATCACTGTCTGCAGTGTCACAGGTCACTAGGAGTCTAGGCTCAGGCTGACCTTGGCTGTCTTCTGCCCAGGCAAGGAGCCTAATCCTTCCAGGGAAATGAGGACACGTGCTCACTGGCCGACATCCTTTCTTTCATCCACACGGCGGTCTGTACGAGGGTAAAGAGGCCAGGTAGGACAGGTGAAGGCTGAGTGCGGGGCCTAAGGCTTCTTTCTCAATCACCATGGAGACAGCCACCGGAAGGCTGGGCGGAAGTTCTCACGGGGACGGGTCACAAACTCTGAGCCAATAGGAGAGGTCCAGCCTAACAGGCCAGTTAGGCAGAGGCCTCCATTTTACCCATGGACACACAACGGCCCCTTCTGTCCTTGGCCACAAAATCGAGGGCACCCAGGGAATAACTTCACAGCAGGCAACCCCTGATGTGGACAGGTTCGACATACTGCCACAGCAGGCAGGTACCTCTTTTCCACTTACGCTGGGATATCAGTAGGCAAGGCGCCCTTCCTCAGCATCTATGGCCCCTCTCTGTATGTGTTCATTCAGAGAAATCTCTCCGTTCTACCCCTGAGACAAATCACAGCTATGAGGGGCCTGAGAGAGAGCCTGGAGATGAAACAGGGGAGGCTTCTGGCTGTACCGCGTCCCCGTGGGTAGAGAATAGCAGTTAGTCTCTCTGGAAGGTCTTAGCTTCTGTTGATTGACATGGGCAATACGGTAGGGGCGGACCCTGGCCAGGTGGAGCTTGTGGGCAGATGCAACCTCTGGGGGAAGAATAATTCCGCTGCTGCTTTGTATGCTGTAAACCTCCCCACGCCAGGTGGGATGGGCAGAGAACATTGACCCACAACTGCCAGGGGCCTTTCCTGGGACTAAAGATCCCAACCTGGTCTCAACCTTGTCGCCTTCTCAGCACATACCTTTCCTGCACACATAATCCTGCCTTTCTCCGTCACTGCCTGATCCTACTAGGAAAAAAGCATGCCGCCCAAAAAGGCCGATGTCAGGGAAATCGAGGAGACACTGCCATTTTCCCAGTTTTTGCTGTCTACATATCCCCGCCTCCGGTGGAAGGCTGCGTATGTGGCCGGGCAGCCAAGGCAAGGCCGAAATCCTGGCATCCTGGGCCCCAGCAATCCAATGGTTTATGGACGTGGGGACCCGGATGACATCTTTCCCACATACAGGAGGAATCCTTGGGCCCTTCACTGGCTCGCCCTTCAGCTCGGCCACGTCCACTACTGGCCCTGGCCCTTGGACGGTGCCCCATTTAACGTGTGCTCCGGAGCGATGTTTCTCCACCCATCGCTATCATTCTGCCACCAGGGGATATGTGAGAGTGGGAGTCACCATTTGTCACTGGCAGCAGTGTCACAAGTCACTAGACTTCCAGGTACCAGCTGGCCTAGGCTGCCTTCTGCCCCAGGCAAGGTCCCGAATCCTTTATCCCAGATGCTGACACCTGGGCACTGGCGGATATTCATTTTTATCAACACAGAGGTCTGAGTGAGGGTCAGCAGGCCAGCTAGGTGAAGTCAAGGCCAGGTGGGCGGGACTAAGGCTCCTTTGCCATCACCATGGAGACAGTCCCACCACCGGAACAGTGGGCGGAGCTTACGATGGGCCTGGTGACAAGACTGAGCCAGTGGCAGAGATCTGGCCCGCCAGGCAGGTGACACAGGGCCCTCCATTATGACCTATGACACCTAGTGGCCACAGGATTTGAGCACACCCTGGGAAAGCCTACGCAGGCACAGGGGAGCTTCTGGTTCCGACTGGTTCAGGGCATTGCTACAACAGGCCAGGTACCTCTTTCCCACTTTCCAGAGGATATCAGTACGCAATGCAACCCCACTCAGCATCTCTTGCCTCTCTCTGTCTCTCTCTGGATGTGTTCGTTCTCTGAAATCTCTTCCTTCTCCCCCTGAGTCACTGCACAGCTTGGAGTGCCTGACACAGTGCCTAGAGACGAAAGAGCAAAGGCGGAAGGCCTCTGGCTCTACTGGTTGCCCATGGGCAGACAAGATCTGCTAGTCTATCTGGAAGGTCTAGAGAGTGGTGATTGACTGCGGATCTACATCACGGGGCTGACCCTGGCTAGGTGAAGCTTGCTGACATGTGCAGCCTCTCCGGAGACTACTAATTCCGCTAGTCACCTTGTATGCAAATACCCAGCTGAGAGCACAGGGCAGAAAACATTGACACATACCTGCCAGAGGCCTATTCTGGGTCTGAAGAGTCCACCCTGGTCTCCAGCGACTCAGCATCTCAGCACACGCTTTGCCTGCACACATGGAATCCTCCTCTCTCCACAAATGCCTTCTCCTGCTAGGAAACACACGATGTCACTCAGCCAAAGGAGAGCACAGGCAAAGTCAACTGAAGCCCGCGTTTTCACGATTTTGCCCTGTGCCGGTCCACAGCCTCCGGGGCACACTGCATGTGCGTCACTTCTCCGAAGACAAGGCCGAAATTCGGGCATCCAGGGCCCTAGCAGTCCAGAGTCTGCGGATGGCGGCATATGGATCACCTCTTTGCCACGTACAGGAGGGAGGCCTGGGCCCTAGCCTGGCTCCGCTAGAGCTGCACGACCTCAGCTATTTTCCCTGACCTTTGGCCCGTGCCCCCGTGAGTGTGTGATTTCTAGTTACACTTCTCCTACGACCACTCTGAATCCGCCACCTGCGGATACCTCAGCGTGGACATGAACATCTATCACTGTCTGCAGTGTCACAGGTCACTAGGAGTCTAGGCTCAGGCTGACCTTGGCTGTCTTCTGCCCAGGCAAGGAGCCTAATCCTTCCAAGGAAATGAGGACACGTGCTCACTGGCCGACATCCCTTCTTTCATCCACACGGCGGTCTGTACGAGGGTAAAGAGGCCAGGTAGGACAGGTGAAGGCTGAGTGCGGGGCCTAAGGCTTCTTTCTCAATCACCATGGAGACAGCCACCGGAAGGCTGGGCGGAACTTCTGACGGGGACGGGTCACAAACTCTGAGCCAATAGGAGAGGTCCAGCCTAACAGGCCAGTTAGGCTGAGGCCTCCATTTTACGCATGGATACACAACGGCCCCTTCTGTCCTTGGCCACAAAATCGAGGGCACCCAGGGAATAACTTCACAGCAGGCAACCCCTGATGTGGACAGGTTCGACATACTGCCACAGCAGGCAGGTACCTGGGATATCAGTAGGCAAGGCGCCCTTCCTCAGCATCTATGGCCCCTCTCTGTATGTGTTCATTCAGAGAAATCTCTCCGTTCTACCCCTGAGACAAATCACAGCTATGAGGGGCCTGAGAGAGAGCCTGGAGATGAAACAGGGGAGGCTTCTGGCTGTACCGCGTCCCCGTGGGTAGAGAATAGCAGTTAGTCTCTCTGGAAGGTCTTAGCTTCTGTTGATTGACATGGGCAATACGGTAGGGGCGGACCCTGGCCAGGGGGAGCTTGTGGGCAGATGCAACCTCTGGGGGAAGAATAATTCCGCTGCTGCTTTGTATGCTGTAAACCTCCCCACACCAGGTGGGATGGGCAGAGAACATTGACCCACAACTGCCAGGGGCCTTTCCTGGGACTAAAGATCCCAACCTGGTCTCAACCTTGTCGCCTTCTCAGCACATACCTTTCCTGCACACATAATCCTGCCTTTCTCCTTCACTGCCTGATCCTACTAGGAAAAAAGCATGCCGCCCAAAAAGGCCGATGTCAGGGAAATCGAGGAGACACTGCCATTTTCCCAATTTTTGCTGTCTACATATCCCCGCCTCCGGTGGAAGGCTGCGTATGTGGCCGGGCAGCCAAGGCAAGGCCGAAATCCTGGCATCCTGGGCCCCAGCAATCCAATGGTTTATGGACGTGGGGACCCGGATGACATCTTTCCCACATACAGGAGGAGTCCTTGGACCCTTCACTGGCTCGCCCTTCAGCTCGGCCACGTCCACTACTGACCCTGGCCCTTGGCCGGTGCCCCATTTAACGTGTGCTCCGGAGCGATGTTTCTCCACCCATCGCTATCATTCTGCCACCAGGGGATATGTGAGAGTGGGAGTCACCATTTGTCACTGGCAGCAGTGTCACAAGTCACTAGACTTCCAGGTACCAGCTGGCCTAGGCTGCCTTCTGCCCCAGGCAAGGTCCCGAATCCTTTATCCCAGATGCTGACACCTGGGCACTGGCGGATATTCATTTTTATCAACACAGAGGTCTGAGTGAGGGTCAGCAGGCCAGCTAGGTGAAGTCAAGGCCAGGTGGGCGGGACTAAGGCTCCTTTGCCATCACCATGGAGACAGTCCCACCACCGGAACAGTGGGCGGAGCTTACGATGGGCCTGGTGACAAGACTGAGCCAGTGGCAGAGATCTGGCCCGCCAGGCAGGTGACACGGGGCCCTCCATTATGACCTATGACACCTAGTGGCCACAGGATTTGAGCACACCCTGGGAAAGCCTACGCAGGCACAGGGGAGCTTCTGGTTCCGACTGGTTCAGGGCATTGCTACAACAGGCCAGGTACCTCTTTCCCACTTTCCAGAGGATATCAGTACGCAATGCAACCCCACTCAGCATCTCTTGCCTCTCTCTGTCTCTCTCTGGATGTGTTCGTTCTCTGAAATCTCTTCCTTCTCCCCCTGAGTCACTGCACAGCTTGGAGTGCCTGACACAGTGCCTAGAGACGAAAGAGCAAAGGCGGAAGGCCTCTGGCTCTACTGGTTGCCCATGGGCAGACAAGATCTGCTAGTCTATCTGGAAGGTCTAGAGAGTGGTGATTGACTGCGGATTTACATCACGGGGCCGACCCTGGCCAGGTGAAGCTTGCTGACATGTGGCAGCCTCTCCGGAGACTACTAATTCCGCTGGTCACATTGTATGCAAATACCAAGCTGAGAGCACAGGGCAGAAAACATTGACACATACTTGCCAGAGGCCTATTCTGGGTCTGAAGAGTCCACCCTGGTCTCCAGCGACTCAGCATCTCAGCACACGCTTTGCCTGCACGCATGGAATCCGCCTCTCTCCACAAATGCCTTCTCCTGCTAGGAAACACAGGATGTCACTCAGCCAAAGGAGAGCCCAGGCAAAGTCAACTGAAGCCCGCGTTTTCACGACTTTGCCCTGTGCCGGTCCACAGCCTCCGGGAAACACTGCATGTGCGTCACTTCTCCGAAGACAAGGCCGAAATCCGGGCATCCAGGGCCCTAGCAGTCCAGAGTCTGCGGATGGCGGCATATGGATCACCTCTTTGCCACGTACAGGAGGGAGGCCTGGGCCCTAGCCTGGCTCCGCTAGAGCTGCACGACCTCAGCTATTTTCCCTGACCTTTGGCCCGTGCCCCCGTGAGTGTGTGATTTCTAGTTACACTTCTCCTACGACCACTCTGAATCCGCCACCTGCGGATACCTCAGCGTGGACATGAACATCTATCACTGTCTGCAGTGTCACAGGTCACTAGGAGTCTAGGCTCAGGCTGACCTTGGCTGTCTTCTGCCCAGGCAAGGAGCCTAATCCTTCCAGGGAAATGAGGACACGTGCTCACTGGCCGACATCCTTTCTTTCATCCACACGGCGGTCTGTACGAGGGTAAAGAGGCCAGGTAGGACAGGTGAAGGCTGAGTGCGGGGCCTAAGGCTTCTTTCTCAATCACCATGGAGACAGCCACCGGAAGGCTGGGCGGAAGTTCTCCCGGGGACGGGTCACAAACTCTGAGCCAATAGGAGAGGTCCAGCCTAACAGGCCAGTTAGGCAGAGGCCTCCATTTTACCCATGGACACACAACGGCCCCTTCTGTCCTTGGCCACAAAATCGAGGGCACCCAGGGAATAACTTCACAGCAGGCAACCCCTGATGTGGACAGGTTCGACATACTGCGACAGCAGGCAGGTACCTCTTTTCCACTTACGCTGGGATATCAGTAGGCAAGGCGCCCTTCCTCAGCATCTATGGCCCCTCTCTGTATGTGTTCATTCAGAGAAATCTCTCCGTTCTACCCCTGAGACAAATCACAGCTATGAGGGGCCTGAGAGAGAGCCTGGAGATGAAACAGGGGAGGCTTCTGGCTGTACCGCGTCCCCGTGGGTAGAGAATAGCAGTTAGTCTCTCTGGAAGGTCTTAGCTTCTGTTGATTGACATGGGCAATACGGTAGGGGCGGACCCTGGCCAGGGGGAGCTTGTGGGCAGATGCAACCTCTGGGGGAAGAATAATTCCGCTGCTGCTTTGTATGCTGTAAACCTCCCCACACCAGGTGGGATGGGCAGAGAACATTGACCCACAACTGCCAGGGGCCTTTCCTGGGACTAAAGATCCCAACCTGGTCTCAACCTTGTCGCCTTCTCAGCACATACCTTTCCTGCACACATAATCCTGCCTTTCTCCGTCACTGCCTGATCCTACTAGGAAAAAAGCATGCCGCCCAAAAAGGCCGATGTCAGGGAAATCGAGGAGACACTGCCATTTTCCCAATTTTTGCTGTCTACATATCCCCGCCTCCGGTGGAAGGCTGCGTATGTGGCCGGGCAGCCAAGGCAAGGCCGAAATCCTGGCATCCTGGGCCCCAGCAATCCAATGGTTTATGGACGTGGGGACCCGGATGACATCTTTCCCACATACAGGAGGAATCCTTGGGCCCTTCACTGGCTCGCCCTTCAGCTCGGCCACGTCCACTACTGGCCCTGGCCCTTGGCCGGTGCCCCATTTAATGCGTGCTCCGGAGCGATGTTTCTCCACCCATCGCTATCATTCTGCCACCAGGGGATACGTGAGAGTGGGAGACAACATTTGTCACTGGCAGCAGTGTCACAAGTCACTAGACTTCCAGGTACCAGCTGGCCTAGGCTGCCTTCTGCCCCAGGCAAGGTCCCGAATCCTTTATCCCAGATGCTGACACCTGGGCACTGGCGGATATTCATTTTTATCAACACAGAGGTCTGAGTGAGGGTCAGCAGGCCAGCTAGGTGAAGTCAAGGCCAGGTGGGCGGGACTAAGGCTCCTTTGCCATCACCATGGAGACAGTCCCACCACCGGAACAGTGGGCGGAGCTTACGATGGGCCTGGTGACAAGACTGAGCCAGTGGCAGAGATCTGGCCCGCCAGGCAGGTGACACAGGGCCCTCCATTATGACCTATGACACCTAGTGGCCACAGGATTTGAGCACACCCTGGGAAAGCCTTCGCAGGCACAGGGGAGCTTCTGGTTCCGACTGGTTCAGGGCATTGCTACAACAGGCCAGGTACCTCTTTCCCACTTTCCAGAGGATATCAGTACGCAATGCAACCCCACTCAGCATCTCTTGCCTCTCTCTGTCTCTCTCTGGATGTGTTCGTTCTCTGAAATCTCTTCCTTCTCCCCCTGAGTCACTGCACAGCTTGGAGTGCCTGACACAGTGCCTAGAGACGAAAGAGCAAAGGCGGAAGGCCTCTGGCTCTACTGGTTGCCCATGGGCAGACAAGATCTGCTAGTCTATCTGGAAGGTCTAGAGAGTGGTGATTGACTGCGGATCTACATCACGGGGCCGACCCTGGCCAGGTGAAGCTTGCTGACATGTGGCAGCCTCTCCGGAGACTACTAATTCCGCTGGTCACATTGTATGCAAATACCCAGCTGAGAGCACAGGGCAGAAAACATTGACACATACCTGCCAGAGGCCTATTCTGGGTCTGAAGAGTCCACCCTGGTCTCCAGCGACTCAGCATCTCAGCACACGCTTTGCCTGCACACATGGAATCCGCCTCTCTCCACAAATGCCTTCTCCTGCTAGGAAACACAGGATGTCACTCAGCCAAAGGAGAGCACAGGCAAAGTCAACTGAAGCCCGCGTTTTCACGATTTTGCCCTGTGCTGGTCCACAGCCTCCGGGGCACACTGCATGTGCGTCACTTCTCCGAAGACAAGGCCGAAATCCGGGCATCCAGGGCCCTAGCAGTCCAGAGTCTGCGGATGGCGGCATATGGATCACCTCTTTGCCACGTACAGGAGGGAGGCCTGGGCCCTAGCCTGGCTCCGCTAGAGCTGCACGACCTCAGCTATTTTCCCTGACCTTTGGCCCGTGCCCCCGTGAGTGTGTGATTTCTAGTTACACTTCTCCTACGACCACTCTGAATCCACCACCTGCGGATACCTCAGCGTGGACATGAACATCTATCACTGTCTGCAGTGTCACAGGTCACTAGGAGTCTAGGCTCAGGCTGACCTTGGCTGTCTTCTGCCCAGGCAAGGAACCTAATCCTTCCAAGGAAATTAGGACACGTGCTCACTGGCCGACATCCTTTCTTTCATCCACACAGCGGTCTGTATGAGGGTAAAGAGGCCAGGTAGGATAGGTGAAGGCTGAGTGCGGGGCCTAAGGCTTCTTTCTCAATCACCATGGAGATAGTCACCGGAAGGCTGGGCGGAACTTCTGACGGGGACGGGTCACAAACTCTGAGCCAATAGGAGAGGTCCAGCCTAACAGGCCAGTTAGGCAGAGGCCTCCATTTTACCCATGGACACACAACGGCCCCTTCTGTCCTTGGCCACAAAATCGAGGGCACCCAGGGAATAACTTCACAGCAGGCAACCCCTGATGTGGACAGGTTCGACATACTGCGACAGCAGGCAGGTACCTCTTTTCCACTTACGCTGGGATATCAGTAGGCAAGGTGCCCTTCCTCAGCATCTATGGCCCCTCTCTGTATGTGTTCATTCAGAGAAATCTCTCCGTTCTACCCCTGAGACAAATCACAGCTATGAGGGGCCTGAGAGAGAGCCTGGAGATGAAACAGGGGAGGCTTCTGGCTGTACCGCGTCCCCGTGGGTAGAGAATAGCAGTTAGTCTCTCTGGAAGGTCTTAGCTTCTGTTGATTGACATGGGCAATACGGTAGGGGCGGACCCTGGCCAGGGGGAGCTTGTGGGCAGATGCAACCTCTGGGGGAAGAATAATTCCGCTGCTGCTTTGTATGCTGTAAACCTCCCCACGCCAGGTGGGATGGGCAGAGAACATTGACCCACAACTGCCAGGGGCCTTTCCTGGGACTAAAGATCCCAACCTGGTCTCAACCTTGTCGCCTTCTCAGCACATACCTTTCCTGCACACATAATCCTGCCTTTCTCCGTCACTGCCTGATCCTACTAGGAAAAAAGCATGCCGCCCAAAAAGGCCGATGTCAGGGAAATCGAGGAGACACTGCCATTTTCCCAATTTTTGCTGTCTACATATCCCCGCCTCCGGTGGAAGGCTGCGTATGTGGCCGGGCAGCCAAGGCAAGGCCGAAATCCTGGCATCCTGGGCCCCAGCAATCCAATGGTTTATGGACGTGGGGACCCGGATGACATCTTTCCCACATACAGGAGGAATCCTTGGGCCCTTCACTGGCTCGCCCTTCAGCTCGGCCACGTCCACTACTGGCCCTGGCCCTTGGCCGGTGCCCCATTTAACGTGTGCTCCGGAGCGATGTTTCTCCACCCATCGCTACCATTCTGCCACCGGGGGATATGTGAGAGTGGGAGTCACCATTTGTCACTGGCAGCAGTGTCACAAGTCACTAGACTTCCAGGTACCAGCTGGCCTAGGCTGCCTTCTGCCCCAGGCAAGGTCCCGAATCCTTTATCCCAGATGCTGACACCTGGGCACTGGCGGATATTCATTTTTATCAACACAGAGGTCTGAGTGAGGGTCAGCAGGCCAGCTAGGTGAAGTCAAGGCCAGGTGGGCGGGACTAAGGCTCCTTTGCCATCACCATGGAGACAGTCCCACCACCGGAACAGTGGGCGGAGCTTACGATGGGCCTGGTGACAAGACTGAGCCAGTGGCAGAGATCTGGCCCACCAGGCAGATGACACAGGGCCCTCCATTATGACCTATGACACCTAGTGGCCACAGGATTTGAGCACACCCTGGGAAAGCCTACGCAGGCACAGGGGAGCTTCTGGTTCCGACTGGTTCAGGGCATTGCTACAACAGGCCAGGTACCTCTTTCCCACTTTCCAGAGGATATCAGTACGCAATGCAACCCCACTCAGCATCTCTTGCCTCTCTCTGTCTCTCTCTGGATGTGTTCGTTCTCTGAAATCTCTTCCTTCTCCCCCTGAGTCACTGCACAGCTTGGAGTGCCTGACACAGTGCCTAGAGACTAAAGAGCAAAGGCGGAAGGCCTCTGGCTCTACTGGTTGCCCATGGGCAGACAAGATCTGCTAGTCTATCTGGAAGGTCTAGAGAGTGGTGATTGACTGCGGATCTACATCACGGGGCCGACCCTGGCCAGCTGAAGCTTGCTGACATGTGGCAGCCTCTCCGGAGACTACTAATTCCGCTGGTCACATTGTATGCAAATACCCAGCTGAGAGCACAGGGCAGAAAACATTGACACATACCTGCCAGAGGCCTATTCTGGGTCTGAAGAGTCCACCCTGGTCTCCAGCGACTCAGCATCTCAGCACACGCTTTGCCTGCACACATGGAATCCGCCTCTCTCCACAAATGCCTTCTCCTGCTAGGAAACACAGGATGTCACTCAGCCAAAGGAGAGCACAGGCAAAGTCAACTGAAGCCCGCGTTTTCACGATTTTGCCCTGTGCTGGTCCACAGCCTCCGGGGCACACTGCATGTGCGTCACTTCTCCGAAGACAAGGCCGAAATCCGGGCATCCAGGGCCCTAGCAGTCCAGAGTCTGCGGATGGCGGCATATGGATCACCTCTTTGCCACGTACAGGAGGGAGGCCTGGGCCCTAGCCTGGCTCCGCTAGAGCTGCACGACCTCAGCTATTTTCCCTGACCTTTGGCCCGTGCCCCCGTGAGTGTGTGATTTCTAGTTACACTTCTCCGACCACTCTGAATCCGTCACCTGAGGATACCTCAGCGTGGACATGAACATCTATCACTGTCTGCAGTGTCACAGGTCACTAGGAGTCTAGGCTCAGGCTGACCTTGGCTGTCTTCTGCCCAGGCAAGGAGCCTAATCCTTCCAAGGAAATGAGGACACGTGCTCTCTGGCCGACATCCTTTCTTTCATCCACACAGCGGTCTGTACGAGGGTAAAGAGGCCAGGTAGGACAGGTGAAGGCTGAGTGCGGGGCCTAAGGCTTCTTTCTCAATCACCATGGAGACAGCCACCGGAGGGCTGGGCGGAACTTCTGACGGGGACGGGTCACAAACTCTGAGCCAGTAGGAGAGGTCCAGCCTAACAGGCCAGTTAGGCAGAGGCCTCCATTTTACCCATGGACACACAACGGCCCCTTCTGTCCTTGGCCACAAAATCGAGGGCACCCAGGGAATAACTTCACAGCAGGCAACCCCTGATGTGGACAGGTTCGACATACTGCCACAGCAGGCAGGTACCTGGGATATCAGTAGGCAAGGCGCCCTTCCTCAGCATCTATGGCCCCTCTCTGTATGTGTTCATTCAGAGAAATCTCTCCGTTCTACCCCTGAGACAAATCACAGCTATGAGGGGGCTGAGAGAGAGCCTGGAGATGAAACAGGGGAGGCTTCTGGCTGTACCGCGTCCCCGTGGGTAGAGAATAGCAGTTAGTCTCTCTGGAAGGTCTTAGCTTCTGTTGATTGACATGGGCAATACGGTAGGGGCGGACCCTGGCCAGGTGGACCTTGTGGGCAGATGCAACCTCTGGGGGAAGAATAATTCCGCTGCTGCTTTGTATGCTGTAAACCTCCCCACGCCAGGTGGGATGGGCAGAGAACATTGACCCACAACTGCCAGGGGCCTTTCCTGGGACTAAAGATCCCAACCTGGTCTCAACCTTGTCGCCTTCTCAGCACATACCTTTCCTGCACACATAATCCTGCCTTTCTCCGTCACTGCCTGATCCTACTAGGAAAAAAGCATGCCGCCCAAAAAGGCCGATGTCAGGGAAATCGAGGAGACACTGCCATTTTCCCAATTTTTGCTGTCTACATATCCCCGCCTCCGGTGGAAGGCTGCGTATGTGGCCGGGCAGCCAAGGCAAGGCCGAAATCCTGGCATCCTGGGCCCCAGCAATCCAATGGTTTATGGACGTGGGGACCCGGATGACATCTTTCCCACATACAGGAGGAATCCTTGGGCCCTTCACTGGCTCGCCCTTCAGCTCGGCCACGTCCACTACTGGCCCTGGCCCTTGGCCGGTGCCCCATTTAACGTGTGCTCCGGAGCGATGTTTCTCCACCCATCGCTATCATTCTGCCACCAGGGGATATGTGAGAGTGGGAGTCACCATTTGTCACTGGCAGCAGTGTCACAAGTCACTAGACTTCCAGGTACCAGCTGGCCTAGGCTGCCTTCTGCCCCAGGCAAGGTCCCGAATCCTTTATCCCAGATGCTGACACCTGGGCACTGGCGGATATTCATTTTTATCAACACAGAGGTCTGAGTGAGGGTCAGCAGGCCAGCTAGGTGAAGTCAAGGCCAGGTGGGCGGGACTAAGGCTCCTTTGCCATCACCATGGAGACAGTCCCACCACCGGAACAGTGGGCGGAGCTTACGATGGGCCTGGTGACAAGACTGAGCCAGTGGCAGAGATCTGGCCCGCCAGGCAGGTGACACAGGGCCCTCCATTATGACCTATGACACCTAGTGGCCACAGGATTTGAGCACACCCTGGGAAAGCCTACGCAGGCACAGGGGAGCTTCTGGTTCCGACTGGTTCAGGGCATTGCTACAACAGGCCAGGTACCTCTTTCCCACTTTCCAGAGGATATCAGTACGCAATGCAACCCCACTCAGCATCTCTTGCCTCTCTCTGTCTCTCTCTGGATGTGTTCGTTCTCTGAAATCTCTTCCTTCTCCCCCTGAGTCACTGCACAGCTTGGAGTGCCTGACACAGTGCCTAGAGACGAAAGAGCAAAGGCGGAAGGCCTCTGGCTCTACTGGTTGCCCATGGGCAGACAAGATCTGCTAGTCTATCTGGAAGGTCTAGAGAGTGGTGATTGACTGCGGATCTACATCACGGGGCCGACCCTGGCCAGGTGAAGCTTGCTGACATGTGGCAGCCTCTCCGGAGACTACTAATTCCGCTGGTCACATTGTATGCAAATACCCAGCTGAGAGCACAGGGCAGAAAACATTGACACATACCTGCCAGAGGCCTATTCTGGGTCTGAAGAGTCCACCCTGGTCTCCAGCGACTCAGCATCTCAGCACACGCTTTGCCTGCACACATGGAATCCGCCTCTCTCCACAAATGCCTTCTCCTGCTAGGAAACACAGGATGTCACTCAGCCAAAGGAGAGCACAGGCAAAGTCAACTGAAGCCCGCGTTTTCACGATTTTGCCCTGTGCTGGTCCACAGCCTCCGGGGCACACTGCATGTGCGTCACTTCTCCGAAGACAAGGCCGAAATCCGGGCATCCAGGGCCCTAGCAGTCCAGAGTCTGCGGATGGCGGCATATGGATCACCTCTTTGCCACGTACAGGAGGGAGGCCTGGGCCCTAGCCTGGCTCCGCTAGAGCTGCACGACCTCAGCTATTTTCCCTGACCTTTGGCCCGTGCCCCCGTGAGTGTGTGATTTCTAGTTACACTTCTCCGACCACTCTGAATCCGCCACCTGAGGATACCTCAGCGTGGACATGAACATCTATCACTGTCTGCAGTGTCACAGGTCACTAGGAGTCTAGGCTCAGGCTGACCTTGGCTGTCTTCTGCCCAGGCAAGGAGCCTAATCCTTCCAAGGAAATGAGGACACGTGCTCTCTGGCCGACATCCTTTCTTTCATCCACACAGCGGTCTGTATGAGGGTAAAGAGGCCAGGTAGGATAGGTGAAGGCTGAGTGCGGGGCCTAAGGCTTCTTTCTCAATCACCATGGAGATAGTCACCGGAAGGCTGGGCGGAACTTCTGACGGGGACGGGTCACAAACTCTGAGCCAATAGGAGAGGTCCAGCCTAACAG
Organism: Loxodonta africana; assembly: GCF_030014295.1. Lineage (NCBI taxonomy): Eukaryota > Metazoa > Chordata > Mammalia > Proboscidea > Elephantidae > Loxodonta > Loxodonta africana. The sequence goes on from NC_087348.1 coordinate 134,919,808, forward strand.
GCCAGTTAGGCAGAGGCCTCCATTTTACCCATGGACACACAACGGCCCCTTCTGTCCTTGGCCACAAAATCGAGGGCACCCAGGGAATAACTTCACAGCAGGCAACCCCTGATGTGGACAGGTTCGACATACTGCCAGAGCAGGCAGGTACCTCTTTTCCACTTACGCTGGGATATCAGTAGGCAAGGTGCCCTTCCTCAGCATCTATGGCCCCTCTCTGTATGTGTTCATTCAGAGAAATCTCTCCGTTCTACCCCTGAGACAAATCACAGCTATGAGGGGCCTGAGAGAGAGCCTGGAGATGAAACAGGGGAGGCTTCTGGCTGTACCGCGTCCCCGTGGGTAGAGAATAGCAGTTAGTCTCTCTGGAAGGTCTTAGCTTCTGTTGATTGACATGGGCAATACGGTAGGGGCGGACCCTGGCCAGGTGGAGCTTGTGGGCAGATGCAACCTCTGGGGGAAGAATAATTCCCCTGCTGCTTTGTATGCTGTAAACCTCCCCACGCCAGGTGGGATGGGCAGAGAACATTGACCCACAACTGCCAGGGGCCTTTCCTGGGACTAAAGATCCCAACCTGGTCTCAACCTTGTCACCTTCTCAGCACATACCTTTCCTGCACACATAATCCTGCCTTTCTCCGTCACTGCCTGATCCTACTAGGAAAAAAGTATGCCGCCCAAAAAGGCCGATGTCAGGGAAATCGAGGAGACACTGCCATTTTCCCAATTTTTGCTGTCTACATATCCCCGCCTCCGGTGGAAGGCTGCGTATGTGGCCGGGCAGCCAAGGCAAGGCCGAAATCCTGGCATCCTGGGCCCCAGCAATCCAATGGTTTATGGACGTGGGGACCCGGATGACATCTTTCCCACATACAGGAGGAATCCTTGGGCCCTTCACTGGCTCGCCCTTCAGCTCGGCCACGTCCACTACTGGCCCTGGCCCTTGGCCGGTGCCCCATTTAACGTGTGCTCCGGAGCGATGTTTCTCCACCCATCGCTATCATTCTGCCACCAGGGGATATGTGAGAGTGGGAGTCACCATTTGTCACTGGCAGCAGTGTCACAAGTCACTAGACTTCCAGGTACCAGCTGGCCTAGGCTGCCTTCTGCCCCAGGCAAGGTCCCGAATCCTTTATCCCAGATGCTGACACCTGGGCACTGGCGGATATTCATTTTTATCAACACAGAGGTCTGAGTGAGGGTCAGCAGGCCAGCTAGGTGAAGTCAAGGCCAGGTGGGCGGGACTAAGGCTCCTTTGCCATCACCATGGAGACAGTCCCACCACCGGAACAGTGGGCGGAGCTTACGATGGGCCTGGTGACAAGACTCAGCCAGTGGCAGAGATCTGGCCCGCCAGGCAGATGACACAGGGCCCTCCATTATGACCTATGACACCTAGTGGCCACAGGATTTGAGCACACCCTGGGAAAGCCTACGCAGGCACAGGGGAGCTTCTGGTTCCGACTGGTTCAGGGCATTGCTACAACAGGCCAGGTACCTCTTTCCCCCTTTCCAGAGGATATCAATACGCAATGCAACCCCACTCAGCATCTCTTGCCTCTCTCTGTCTCTCTCTGGATGTGTTCGTTCTCTGAAATCTCTTCCTTCTCCCCCTGAGTCACTGCACAGCTTGGAGTGCCTGACACAGTGCCTAGAGACGAAAGAGCAAAGGCGGAAGGCCTCTGGCTCTACTGGTTGCCCATGGGCAGACAAGATCTGCTAGTCTATCTGGAAGGTCTAGAGAGTGGTGATTGACTGCGGATCTACATCACGGGGCCGACCCTGGCCAGCTGAAGCTTGCTGACATGTGGCAGCCTCTCCGGAGACTACTAATTCCGCTGGTCACATTGTATGCAAATACCCAGCTGAGAGCACAGGGCAGAAAACATTGACACATACCTGCCAGAGGCCTATTCTGGGTCTGAAGAGTCCACCCTGGTCTCCAGCGACTCAGCATCTCAGCACACGCTTTGCCTGCACACATGGAATCCGCCTCTCTCCACAAATGCCTTCTCCTGCTAGGAAACACAGGATGTCACTCAGCCAAAGGAGAGCACAGGCAAAGTCAACTGAAGCCCGCGTTTTCACGATTTTGCCCTGTGCTGGTCCACAGCCTCCGGGGCACACTGCATGTGCGTCACTTCTCCGAAGACAAGGCCGAAATCCGGGCATCCAGGGCCCTAGCAGTCCAGAGTCTGCGGATGGCGGCATATGGATCACCTCTTTGCCACGTACAGGAGGGAGGCCTGGGCCCTAGCCTGGCTCCGCTAGAGCTGCACGACCTCAGCTATTTTCCCTGACCTTTGGCCCGTGCCCCCGTGAGTGTGTGATTTCTAGTTACACTTCTCCTACGACCACTCTGAATCCGCCACCTGAGGATACCTCAGCGTGGACATGAACATCTATCACTGTCTGCAGTGTCACAGGTCACTAGGAGTCTAGGCTCAGGCTGACCTTAGCTGTCTTCTGCCCAGGCAAGGAGCCTAATCCTTCCAAGGAAATGAGGACACGTGCTCTCTGGCCGACATCCTTTCTTTCATCCACACAGCGGTCTGTACGAGGGTAAAGAGGCCAGGTAGGACAGGTGAAGGCTGAGTGCGGGGCCTAAGGCTTCTTTCTCAATCACCATGGAGACAGCCACCGGAGGGCTGGGCGGAACTTCTGACGGGGACGGGTCACAAACTCTGAGCCAGTAGAAGAGGTCCAGCCTAACAGGCCAGTTAGGCAGAGGCCTCCATTTTACCCATGGACACACAACGGCCCCTTCTGTCCTTGGCCACAAAATCGAGGGCACCCAGGGAATAACTTCACAGCAGGCAACCCCTGATGTGGACAGGTTCGACATACTGCGACAGCAGGCAGGTACCTGGGATATCAGTAGGCAAGGCACCCTTCCTCAGCATCTATGGCCCCTCTCTGTATGTGTTCATTCAGAGAAATCTCTCCGTTCTACCCCTGAGACAAATCACAGCTATGAGGGGCCTGAGAGAGAGCCTGGAGATGAAACAGGGGAGGCTTCTGGCTGTACCGCGTCCCCGTGGGTAGAGAATAGCAGTTAGTCTCTCTGGAAGGTCTTAGCTTCTGTTGATTGACATGGGCAATACGGTAGGGGCGGACCCTGGCCAGGTGGAGCTTGTGGGCAGATGCAACCTCTGGGGGAAGAATAATTCCGCTGCTGCTTTGTATGCTGTAAACCTCCCCACGCCAGGTGGGATGGGCAGAGAACATTGACCCACAACTGCCAGGGGCCTTTCCTGGGACTAAAGATCCCAACCTGGTCTCAACCTTGTCGCCTTCTCAGCACATACCTTTCCTGCACACATAATCCTGCCTTTCTCCGTCACTGCCTGATCCTACTAGGAAAAAAGTATGCCGCCCAAAAAGGCCGATGTCAGGGAAATCGAGGAGACACTGCCATTTTCCCAATTTTTGCTGTCTACATATCCCCGCCTCCGGTGGAAGGCTGCGTATGTGGCCGGGCAGCCAAGGCAAGGCCGAAATCCTGGCATCCTGGGCCCCAGCAATCCAATGGTTTATGGACGTGGGGACCCGGATGACATCTTTCCCACATACAGGAGGAATCCTTGGGCCCTTCACTGGCTCGCCCTTCAGCTCGGCCACGTCCACTACTGGCCCTGGCCCTTGGCCGGTGCCCCATTTAACGTGTGCTCCGGAGCGATGTTTCTCCACCCATCGCTATCATTCTGCCACCAGGGGATATGTGAGAGTGGGAGTCACCATTTGTCACTGGCAGCAGTGTCACAAGTCACTAGACTTCCAGGTACCAGCTGGCCTAGGCTGCCTTCTGCCCCAGGCAAGGTCCCGAATCCTTTATCCCAGATGCTGACACCTGGGCACTGGCGGATATTCATTTTTATCAACACAGAGGTCTGAGTGAGGGTCAGCAGGCCAGCTAGGTGAAGTCAAGGCCAGGTGGGCGGGACTAAGGCTCCTTTGCCATCACCATGGAGACAGTCCCACCACCGGAACAGTGGGCGGAGCTTACGATGGGCCTGGTGACAAGACTGAGCCAGTGGCAGAGATCTGGCCCGCCAGGCAGGTGACACAGGGCCCTCCATTATGACCTATGACACCTAGTGGCCACAGGATTTGAGCACACCCTGGGAAAGCCTACGCAGGCACAGGGGAGCTTCTGGTTCCGACTGGTTCAGGGCATTGCTACAACAGGCCAGGTACCTCTTTCCCACTTTCCAGAGGATATCAGTACGCAATGCAACCCCACTCAGCATCTCTTGCCTCTCTCTGTCTCTCTCTGGATGTGTTCGTTCTCTGAAATCTCTTCCTTCTCCCCCTGAGTCACTGCACAGCTTGGAGTGCCTGACACAGTGCCTAGAGACGAAAGAGCAAAGGCGGAAGGCCTCTGGCTCTACTGGTTGCCCATGGGCAGACAAGATCTGCTAGTCTATCTGGAAGGTCTAGAGAGTGGTGATTGACTGCGGATCTACATCACGGGGCCGACCCTGGCCAGCTGAAGCTTGCTGACATGTGGCAGCCTCTCCGGAGACTACTAATTCCGCTGGTCACATTGTATGCAAATACCCAGCTGAGAGCACAGGGCAGAAAACATTGACACATACCTGCCAGAGGCCTATTCTGGGTCTGAAGAGTCCACCCTGGTCTCCAGCGACTCAGCATCTCAGCACACGCTTTGCCTGCACACATGGAATCCGCCTCTCTCCACAAATGCCTTCTCCTGCTAGGAAACACAGGATGTCACTCAGCCAAAGGAGAGCACAGGCAAAGTCAACTGAAGCCCGCGTTTTCACGATTTTGCCCTGTGCTGGTCCACAGCCTCCGGGGCACACTGCATGTGCGTCACTTCTCCGAAGACAAGGCCGAAATCCGGGCATCCAGGGCCCTAGCAGTCCAGAGTCTGCGGATGGCGGCATATGGATCACCTCTTTGCCACGTACAGGAGGGAGGCCTGGGCCCTAGCCTGGCTCCGCTAGAGCTGCACGACCTCAGCTATTTTCCCTGACCTTTGGCCCGTGCCCCCGTGAGTGTGTGATTTCTAGTTACACTTCTCCGACCACTCTGAATCCGCCACCTGAGGATACCTCAGCGTGGACATGAACATCTATCACTGTCTGCAGTGTCACAGGTCACTAGGAGTCTAGGCTCAGGCTGACCTTGGCTGTCTTCTGCCCAGGCAAGGAGCCTAATCCTTCCAAGGAAATGAGGACACGTGCTCTCTGGCCGACATCCTTTCTTTCATCCACACAGCGGTCTGTATGAGGGTAAAGAGGCCAGGTAGGATAGGTGAAGGCTGAGTGCGGGGCCTAAGGCTTCTTTCTCAATCACCATGGAGATAGTCACCGGAAGGCTGGGCGGAACTTCTGACGGGGACGGGTCACAAACTCTGAGCCAATAGGAGAGGTCCAGCCTAACAGGCCAGTTAGGCAGAGGCCTCCATTTTACCCATGGACACACAACGGCCCCTTCTGTCCTTGGCCACAAAATCGAGGGCACCCAGGGAATAACTTCACAGCAGGCAACCCCTGATGTGGACAGGTTCGACATACTGCGAGAGCAGGCAGGTACCTCTTTTCCACTTACGCTGGGATATCAGTAGGCAAGGTGCCCTTCCTCAGCATCTATGGCCCCTCTCTGTATGTGTTCATTCAGAGAAATCTCTCCGTTCTACCCCTGAGACAAATCACAGCTATGAGGGGCCTGAGAGAGAGCCTGGAGATGAAACAGGGGAGGCTTCTGGCTGTACCGCGTCCCCGTGGGTAGAGAATAGCAGTTAGTCTCTCTGGAAGGTCTTAGCTTCTGTTGATTGACATGGGCAATACGGTAGGGGCGGACCCTGGCCAGGTGGAGCTTGTGGGCAGATGCAACCTCTGGGGGAAGAATAATTCCCCTGCTGCTTTGTATGCTGTAAACCTCCCCACGCCAGGTGGGATGGGCAGAGAACATTGACCCACAACTGCCAGGGGCCTTTCCTGGGACTAAAGATCCCAACCTGGTCTCAACCTTGTCACCTTCTCAGCACATACCTTTCCTGCACACATAATCCTGCCTTTCTCCGTCACTGCCTGATCCTACTAGGAAAAAAGTATGCCGCCCAAAAAGGCCGATGTCAGGGAAATCGAGGAGACACTGCCATTTTCCCAATTTTTGCTGTCTACATATCCCCGCCTCCGGTGGAAGGCTGCGTATGTGGCCGGGCAGCCAAGGCAAGGCCGAAATCCTGGCATCCTGGGCCCCAGCAATCCAATGGTTTATGGACGTGGGGACCCGGATGACATCTTTCCCACATACAGGAGGAATCCTTGGGCCCTTCACTGGCTCGCCCTTCAGCTCGGCCACGTCCACTACTGGCCCTGGCCCTTGGCCGGTGCCCCATTTAACGTGTGCTCCGGAGCGATGTTTCTCCACCCATCGCTATCATTCTGCCACCAGGGGATATGTGAGAGTGGGAGTCACCATTTGTCACTGGCAGCAGTGTCACAAGTCACTAGACTTCCAGGTACCAGCTGGCCTAGGCTGCCTTCTGCCCCAGGCAAGGTCCCGAATCCTTTATCCCAGATGCTGACACCTGGGCACTGGCGGATATTCATTTTTATCAACACAGAGGTCTGAGTGAGGGTCAGCAGGCCAGCTAGGTGAAGTCAAGGCCAGGTGGGCGGGACTAAGGCTCCTTTGCCATCACCATGGAGACAGTCCCACCACCGGAACAGTGGGCGGAGCTTACGATGGGCCTGGTGACAAGACTCAGCCAGTGGCAGAGATCTGGCCCGCCAGGCAGATGACACAGGGCCCTCCATTATGACCTATGACACCTAGTGGCCACAGGATTTGAGCACACCCTGGGAAAGCCTACGCAGGCACAGGGGAGCTTCTGGTTCCGACTGGTTCAGGGCATTGCTACAACAGGCCAGGTACCTCTTTCCCCCTTTCCAGAGGATATCAATACGCAATGCAACCCCACTCAGCATCTCTTGCCTCTCTCTGTCTCTCTCTGGATGTGTTCGTTCTCTGAAATCTCTTCCTTCTCCCCCTGAGTCACTGCACAGCTTGGAGTGCCTGACACAGTGCCTAGAGACGAAAGAGCAAAGGCGGAAGGCCTCTGGCTCTACTGGTTGCCCATGGGCAGACAAGATCTGCTAGTCTATCTGGAAGGTCTAGAGAGTGGTGATTGACTGCGGATCTACATCACGGGGCCGACCCTGGCCAGCTGAAGCTTGCTGACATGTGGCAGCCTCTCCGGAGACTACTAATTCCGCTGGTCACATTGTATGCAAATACCCAGCTGAGAGCACAGGGCAGAAAACATTGACACATACCTGCCAGAGGCCTATTCTGGGTCTGAAGAGTCCACCCTGGTCTCCAGCGACTCAGCATCTCAGCACACGCTTTGCCTGCACACATGGAATCCGCCTCTCTCCACAAATGCCTTCTCCTGCTAGGAAACACAGGATGTCACTCAGCCAAAGGAGAGCACAGGCAAAGTCAACTGAAGCCCGCGTTTTCACGATTTTGCCCTGTGCTGGTCCACAGCCTCCGGGGCACACTGCATGTGCGTCACTTCTCCGAAGACAAGGCCGAAATCCGGGCATCCAGGGCCCTAGCAGTCCAGAGTCTGCGGATGGCGGCATATGGATCACCTCTTTGCCACGTACAGGAGGGAGGCCTGGGCCCTAGCCTGGCTCCGCTAGAGCTGCACGACCTCAGCTATTTTCCCTGACCTTTGGCCCGTGCCCCCGTGAGTGTGTGATTTCTAGTTACACTTCTCCTACGACCACTCTGAATCCGCCACCTGAGGATACCTCAGCGTGGACATGAACATCTATCACTGTCTGCAGTGTCACAGGTCACTAGGAGTCTAGGCTCAGGCTGACCTTAGCTGTCTTCTGCCCAGGCAAGGAGCCTAATCCTTCCAAGGAAATGAGGACACGTGCTCTCTGGCCGACATCCTTTCTTTCATCCACACAGCGGTCTGTACGAGGGTAAAGAGGCCAGGTAGGACAGGTGAAGGCTGAGTGCGGGGCCTAAGGCTTCTTTCTCAATCACCATGGAGACAGCCACCGGAGGGCTGGGCGGAACTTCTGACGGGGACGGGTCACAAACTCTGAGCCAGTAGAAGAGGTCCAGCCTAACAGGCCAGTTAGGCAGAGGCCTCCATTTTACCCATGGACACACAACGGCCCCTTCTGTCCTTGGCCACAAAATCGAGGGCACCCAGGGAATAACTTCACAGCAGGCAACCCCTGATGTGGACAGGTTCGACATACTGCGACAGCAGGCAGGTACCTGGGATATCAGTAGGCAAGGCGCCCTTCCTCAGCATCTATGGCCCCTCTCTGTATGTGTTCATTCAGAGAAATCTCTCCGTTCTACCCCTGAGACAAATCACAGCTATGAGGGGCCTGAGAGAGAGCCTGGAGATGAAACAGGGGAGGCTTCTGGCTGTACCGCGTCCCCGTGGGTAGAGAATAGCAGTTAGTCTCTCTGGAAGGTCTTAGCTTCTGTTGATTGACATGGGCAATACGGTAGGGGCGGACCCTGGCCAGGTGGAGCTTGTGGGCAGATGCAACCTCTGGGGGAAGAATAATTCCGCTGCTGCTTTGTATGCTGTAAACCTCCCCACGCCAGGTGGGATGGGCAGAGAACATTGACCCACAACTGCCAGGGGCCTTTCCTGGGACTAAAGATCCCAACCTGGTCTCAACCTTGTCGCCTTCTCAGCACATACCTTTCCTGCACACATAATCCTGCCTTTCTCCGTCACTGCCTGATCCTACTAGGAAAAAAGTATGCCGCCCAAAAAGGCCGATGTCAGGGAAATCGAGGAGACACTGCCATTTTCCCAATTTTTGCTGTCTACATATCCCCGCCTCCGGTGGAAGGCTGCGTATGTGGCCGGGCAGCCAAGGCAAGGCCGAAATCCTGGCATCCTGGGCCCCAGCAATCCAATGGTTTATGGACGTGGGGACCCGGATGACATCTTTCCCACATACAGGAGGAATCCTTGGGCCCTTCACTGGCTCGCCCTTCAGCTCGGCCACGTCCACTACTGGCCCTGGCCCTTGGCCGGTGCCCCATTTAACGTGTGCTCCGGAGCGATGTTTCTCCACCCATCGCTATCATTCTGCCACCAGGGGATATGTGAGAGTGGGAGTCACCATTTGTCACTGGCAGCAGTGTCACAAGTCACTAGACTTCCAGGTACCAGCTGGCCTAGGCTGCCTTCTGCCCCAGGCAAGGTCCCGAATCCTTTATCCCAGATGCTGACACCTGGGCACTGGCGGATATTCATTTTTATCAACACAGAGGTCTGAGTGAGGGTCAGCAGGCCAGCTAGGTGAAGTCAAGGCCAGGTGGGCGGGACTAAGGCTCCTTTGCCATCACCATGGAGACAGTCCCACCACCGGAACAGTGGGCGGAGCTTACGATGGGCCTGGTGACAAGACTGAGCCAGTGGCAGAGATCTGGCCCGCCAGGCAGGTGACACAGGGCCCTCCATTATGACCTATGACACCTAGTGGCCACAGGATTTGAGCACACCCTGGGAAAGCCTACGCAGGCACAGGGGAGCTTCTGGTTCCGACTGGTTCAGGGCATTGCTACAACAGGCCAGGTACCTCTTTCCCACTTTCCAGAGGATATCAGTACGCAATGCAACCCCACTCAGCATCTCTTGCCTCTCTCTGTCTCTCTCTGGATGTGTTCGTTCTCTGAAATCTCTTCCTTCTCCCCCTGAGTCACTGCACAGCTTGGAGTGCCTGACACAGTGCCTAGAGACGAAAGAGCAAAGGCGGAAGGCCTCTGGCTCTACTGGTTGCCCATGGGCAGACAAGATCTGCTAGTCTATCTGGAAGGTCTAGAGAGTGGTGATTGACTGCGGATCTACATCACGGGGCCGACCCTGGCCAGCTGAAGCTTGCTGACATGTGGCAGCCTCTCCGGAGACTACTAATTCCGCTGGTCACATTGTATGCAAATACCCAGCTGAGAGCACAGGGCAGAAAACATTGACACATACCTGCCAGAGGCCTATTCTGGGTCTGAAGAGTCCACCCTGGTCTCCAGCGACTCAGCATCTCAGCACACGCTTTGCCTGCACACATGGAATCCGCCTCTCTCCACAAATGCCTTCTCCTGCTAGGAAACACAGGATGTCACTCAGCCAAAGGAGAGCACAGGCAAAGTCAACTGAAGCCCGCGTTTTCACGATTTTGCCCTGTGCTGGTCCACAGCCTCCGGGGCACACTGCATGAGCGTCACTTCTCCGAAGACAAGGCCGAAATCCGGGCATCCAGGGCCCTAGCAGTCCAGAGTCTGCGGATGGCGGCATATGGATCACCTCTTTGCCACGTACAGGAGGGAGGCCTGGGCCCTAGCCTGGCTCCGCTAGAGCTGCACGACCTCAGCTATTTTCCCTGACCTTTGGCCCGTGCCCCCGTGAGTGTGTGATTTCTAGTTACACTTCTCCTACGACCACTCTGAATCCGCCACCTGCGGATACCTCAGCGTGGACATGAACATCTATCACTGTCTGCAGTGTCACAGGTCACTAGGAGTCTAGGCTCAGGCTGACCTTGGCTGTCTTCTGCCCAGGCAAGGAGCCTAATCCTTCCAAGGAAATTAGGACACGTGCTCACTGGCCGACATCCTTTCTTTCATCCACAGAGCGGTCTGTATGAGGGTAAAGAGGCCAGGTAGGATAGGTGAAGGCTGAGTGCGGGGCCTAAGGCTTCTTTCTCAATCACCATGGAGATAGTCACCGGAAGGCTGGGCGGAACTTCTGACGGGGACGGGTCACAAACTCTGAGCCAATAGGAGAGGTCCAGCCTAACAGGCCAGTTAGGCAGAGGCCTCCATTTTACCCATGGACACACAACGGCCCCTTCTGTCCTTGGCCACAAAATCGAGGGCACCCAGGGAATAACTTCACAGCAGGCAACCCCTGATGTGGACAGGTTCGACATACTGCGAGAGCAGGCAGGTACCTCTTTTCCACTTACGCTGGGATATCAGTAGGCAAGGTGCCCTTCCTCAGCATCTATGGCCCCTCTCTGTATGTGTTCATTCAGAGAAATCTCTCCGTTCTACCCCTGAGACAAATCACAGCTATGAGGGGCCTGAGAGAGAGCCTGGAGATGAAACAGGGGAGGCTTCTGGCTGTACCGCGTCCCCGTGGGTAGAGAATAGCAGTTAGTCTCTCTGGAAGGTCTTAGCTTCTGTTGATTGACATGGGCAATACGGTAGGGGCGGACCCTGGCCAGGGGGAGCTTGTGGGCAGATGCAACCTCTGGGGGAAGAATAATTCCGCTGCTGCTTTGTATGCTGTAAACCTCCCCACGCCAGGTGGGATGGGCAGAGAACATTGACCCACAACTGCCAGGGGCCTTTCCTGGGACTAAAGATCCCAACCTGGTCTCAACCTTGTCGCCTTCTCAGCACATACCTTTCCTGCACACATAATCCTGCCTTTCTCCGTCACTGCCTGATCCTACTAGGAAAAAAGCATGCCGCCCAAAAAGGCCGATGTCAGGGAAATCGAGGAGACACTGCCATTTTCCCAATTTTTCCTGTCTACATATCCCCGCCTCCGGTGGAAGGCTACGTATGTGGCCGGGCAGCCAAGGCAAGGCCGAAATCCTGGCATCCTGGGCCCCAGCAATCCAATGGTTTATGGACGTGGGGACCCGGATGACATCTTTCCCACATACAGGAGGAATCCTTGGGCCCTTCACTGGCTCGCCCTTCAGCTCGGCCACGTCCACTACTGGCCCTGGCCCTTGGCCGGTGCCCCATTTAACGTGTGCCCCGGAGCGATGTTTCTCCACCCATCGCTATCATTCTGCCACCAGGGGATATGTGAGAGTGGGAGTCACCATTTGTCACTGGCAGCAGTGTCACAAGTCACTAGACTTCCAGGTACCAGCTGGCCTAGGCTGCCTTCTGCCCCAGGCAAGGTCCCGAATCCTTTATCCCAGATGCTGACACCTGGGCACTGGCGGATATTCATTTTTATCAACACAGAGGTCTGAGTGAGGGTCAGCAGGCCAGCTAGGTGAAGTCAAGGCCAGGTGGGCGGGACTAAGGCTCCTTTGCCATCACCATGGAGACAGTCCCACCACCGGAACAGTGGGCGGAGCTTACGATGGGCCTGGTGACAAGACTCAGCCAGTGGCACAGATCTGGCCCGCCAGGCAGGTGACACAGGGCCCTCCATTATGACCTATGACACCTAGTGGCCACAGGATTTGAGCACACCCTGGGAAAGCCTACGCAGGCACAGGGGAGCTTCTGGTTCCGACTGGTTCAGGGCATTGCTACAACAGGCCAGGTACCTCTTTCCCACTTTCCAGAGGATATCAGTACGCAATGCAACCCCACTCAGCATCTCTTGCCTCTCTCTGTCTCTCTCTGGATGTGTTCGTTCTCTGAAATCTCTTCCTTCTCCCCCTGAGTCACTGCACAGCTTGGAGTGCCTGACACAGTGCCTAGAGACGAAAGAGCAAAGGCGGAAGGCCTCTGGCTCTACTGGTTGCCCATGGGCAGACAAGATCTGCTAGTCTATCTGGAAGGTCTAGAGAGTGGTGATTGACTGCGGATCTCCATCACGGGGCTGACCCTGGCTAGGTGAAGCTTGCTGACATGTGCAGCCTCTCCGGAGACTACTAATTCCGCTGGTCACATTGTATGCAAATACCCAGCTGAGAGCACAGGGCAGAAAACATTGACACGTACCTGCCAGAGGCCTATTCTGGGTCTGAAGAGTCCACCCTGGTCTCCAGCGACTCAGCATCTCAGCACACGCTTTGCCTGCACACATGGAATCCTCCTCTCTCCACAAATGCCTTCTCCTGCTAGGAAACACACGATGTCACTCAGCCAAAGGAGAGCCCAGGCAAAGTCAACTGAAGCCCGCGTTTTCACGATTTTGCCCTGTGCCGGTCCACAGCCTCCGGGAAACACTGCATGTGCGTCACTTGTCCGAAGACAAGGCCGAAATCCGGGCATCCAGGGACCTAGCAGTCCAGAGTCTGCGGATGGCGGCATATGGATCACTTCTTTGCCACGTACAGGAGGGAGGCCTGGGCCCTAGCCTGGCTCCGCTAGAGCTGCACGACCTCAGCTATTTTCCCTGACCTTTGGCCCGTGCCCCCGTGAGTGTGTGATTTCTAGTTACACTTCTCCTACGACCACTCTGAATCCGCCACCTGCGGATACCTCAGCGTGGACATGAACATCTATCACTGTCTGCAGTGTCACAGGTCACTAGGAGTCTAGGCTCAGGCTGACCTTGGCTGTCTTCTGCCCAGGCAAGGAGCCTAATCCTTCCAGGGAAATGAGGACACGTGCTCACTGGCCGACATCCTTTCTTTCATCCACACGGCGGTCTGTACGAGGGTAAAGAGGCCAGGTAGGATAGGTGAAGGCTGAGTGCGGGGCCTAAGGATTCTTTCTCAATCACCATGGAGACAGCCACCGGAAGGCTGGGCGGATCTTCTGACGGGGACGGGTCACAAACTCTGAGCCAATAGGAGAGGTCCAGCCTAACAGGCCAGTTAGGCAGAGGCCTCCATTTTACCCATGGACACACAACGGCCCCTTCTGTCCTTGGCCACAAAATCGAGGGCACCCAGGGAATAACTTCACAGCAGGCAACCCCTGATGTGGACAGGTTCGACATACTGCCACAGCAGGCAGGTACCTGGGATATCAGTAGGCAAGGCGCCCTTCCTCAGCATCTATGGCCCCTCTCTGTATGTGTTCATTCAGAGAAATCTCTCCGTTCTACCCCTGAGACAAATCACAGCTATGAGGGGCCTGAGAGAGAGCCTGGAGATGAAACAGGGGAGGCTTCTGGCTGTACCGCGTCCCCGTGGGTAGAGAATAGCAGTTAGTCTCTCTGGAAGGTCTTAGCTTCTGTTGATTGACATGGGCAATACGGTAGGGGCGGACCCTGGCCAGGGGGAGCTTGTGGGCAGATGCAAACCTCTGGGGGAAGAATAATTCCGCTGCTGCTTTGTATGCTGTAAACCTCCCCACACCAGGTGGGATGGGCAGAGAACATTGACCCACAACTGCCAGGGGCCTTTCCTGGGACTAAAGATCCCAACCTGGTCTCAACCTTGTCGCCTTCTCAGCACATACCTTTCCTGCACACATAATCCTGCCTTTCTCCGTCACTGCCTGATCCTACCAGGAAAAAAGCATGCCGCCCAAAAAGGCCGATGTCAGGGAAATCGAGGAGACACTGCCATTTTCCCAGTTTTTGCTGTCTACATATCCCCGCCTCCGGTGGAAGGCTGCGTATGTGGCCGGGCAGCCAAGGCAAGGCCGAAATCCTGGCATCCTGGGCCCCAGCAATCCAATGGTTTATGGACGTGGGGACCCGGATGACATCTTTCCCACATACAGGAGGAATCCTTGGGCCCTTCACTGGCTCGCCCTTCAGCTCGGCCACGTCCACTACTGGCCCTGGCCCTTGGCCGGTGCCCCATTTAACGTGTGCTCCGGAGCGATGTTTCTCCACCCATCGCTATCATTCTGCCACCAGGGGATATGTGAGAGTGGGAGTCACCATTTGTCACTGGCAGCAGTGTCACAAGTCACTAGACTTCCAGGTACCAGCTGGCCTAGGCTGCCTTCTGCCCCAGGCAAGGTCCCGAATCCTTTATCCCAGATGCTGACACCTGGGCACTGGCGGATATTCATTTTTATCAACACAGAGGTCTGAGTGAGGGTCAGCAGGCCAGCTAGGTGAAGTCAAGGCCAGGTGGGCGGGACTAAGGCTCCTTTGCCATCACCATGGAGACAGTCCCACCACCGGAACAGTGGGCGGAGCTTACGATGGGCCTGGTGACAAGACTGAGCCAGTGGCACAGATCTGGCCCGCCAGGCAGGTGACACAGGGCCCTCCATTATGACCTATGACACCTAGTGGCCACAGGATTTGAGCACACCCTGGGAAAGCCTACGCAGGCACAGGGGAGCTTCTGGTTCCGACTGGTTCAGGGCATTGCTACAACAGGCCAGGTACCTCTTTCCCACTTTCCAGAGGATATCAGTACGCAATGCAACCCCACTCAGCATCTCTTGCCTCTCTCTGTCTCTCTCTGGATGTGTTCGTTCTCTGAAATCTCTTCCTTCTCCCCCTGAGTCACTGCACAGCTTGGAGTGCCTGACACAGTGCCTAGAGACGAAAGAGCAAAGGCGGAAGGCCTCTGGCTCTACTGGTTGCCCATGGGCAGACAAGATCTGCTAGTCTATCTGGAAGGTCTAGAGAGTGGTGATTGACTGCGGATCTCCATCACGGGGCTGACCCTGGCTAGGTGAAGCTTGCTGACATGTGCAGCCTCTCCGGAGACTACTAATTCCGCTGGTCACATTGTATGCAAATACCCAGCTGAGAGCACAGGGCAGAAAACATTGACACATACCTGCCAGAGGCCTATTCTGGGTCTGAAGAGTCCACCCTGGTCTCCAGCGACTCAGCATCTCAGCACACGCTTTGCCTGCACACATGGAATCCTCCTCTCTCCACAAATGCCTTCTCCTGCTAGGAAACACACGATGTCACTCAGCCAAAGGAGAGCCCAGGCAAAGTCAACTGAAGCCCGCGTTTTCACGATTTTGCCCTGTGCCGGTCCACAGCCTCCGGGAAACACTGCATGTGCGTCACTTGTCCGAAGACAAGGCCGAAATCCGGGCATCCAGGGACCTAGCAGTCCAGAGTCTGCGGATGGCGGCATATGGATCACTTCTTTGCCACGTACAGGAGGGAGGCCTGGGCCCTAGCCTGGCTCCGCTAGAGCTGCACGACCTCAGCTATTTTCCCTGACCTTTGGCCCGTGCCCCCGTGAGTGTGTGATTTCTAGTTACACTTCTCCTACGACCACTCTGAATCCGCCACCTGCGGATACCTCAGCGTGGACATGAACATCTATCACTGTCTGCAGTGTCACAGGTCACTAGGAGTCTAGGCTCAGGCTGACCTTGGCTGTCTTCTGCCCAGGCAAGGAGCCTAATCCTTCCAGGGAAATGAGGACACGTGCTCACTGGCCGACATCCTTTCTTTCATCCACACGGCGGTCTGTACGAGGGTAAAGAGGCCAGGTAGGATAGGTGAAGGCTGAGTGCGGGGCCTAAGGATTCTTTCTCAATCACCATGGAGACAGCCACCGGAAGGCTGGGCGGATCTTCTGACGGGGACGGGTCACAAACTCTGAGCCAATAGGAGAGGTCCAGCCTAACAGGCCAGTTAGGCAGAGGCCTCCATTTTACCCATGGACACACAACGGCCCCTTCTGTCCTTGGCCACAAAATCGAGGGCACCCAGGGAATAACTTCACAGCAGGCAACCCCTGATGTGGACAGGTTCGACATACTGCCACAGCAGGCAGGTACCTGGGATATCAGTAGGCAAGGCGCCCTTCCTCAGCATCTATGGCCCCTCTCTGTATGTGTTCATTCAGAGAAATCTCTCCGTTCTACCCCTGAGACAAATCACAGCTATGAGGGGCCTGAGAGAGAGCCTGGAGATGAAACAGGGGAGGCTTCTGGCTGTACCGCGTCCCCGTGGGTAGAGAATAGCAGTTAGTCTCTCTGGAAGGTCTTAGCTTCTGTTGATTGACATGGGCAATACGGTAGGGGCGGACCCTGGCCAGGGGGAGCTTGTGGGCAGATGCAAACCTCTGGGGGAAGAATAATTCCGCTGCTGCTTTGTATGCTGTAAACCTCCCCACACCAGGTGGGATGGGCAGAGAACATTGACCCACAACTGCCAGGGGCCTTTCCTGGGACTAAAGATCCCAACCTGGTCTCAACCTTGTCGCCTTCTCAGCACATACCTTTCCTGCACACATAATCCTGCCTTTCTCCGTCACTGCCTGATCCTACCAGGAAAAAAGCATGCCGCCCAAAAAGGCCGATGTCAGGGAAATCGAGGAGACACTGCCATTTTCCCAATTTTTGCTGTCTACATATCCCCGCCTCCGGTGGAAGGCTGCGTATGTGGCCGGGCAGCCAAGGCAAGGCCGAAATCCTGGCATCCTGGGCCCCAGCAATCCAATGGTTTATGGACGTGGGGACCCGGATGACATCTTTCCCACATACAGGAGGAATCCTTGGACCCTTCACTGGCTCGCCCTTCAGCTCGGCCACGTCCACTACTGGCCCTGGCCCTTGGCCGGTGCCCCATTTAACGTGTGCTCCGGAGCGATGTTTCTCCACCCATCGCTATCATTCTGCCACCAGGGGATATGTGAGAGTGGGAGTCACCATTTGTCACTGGCAGCAGTGTCACAAGTCACTAGACTTCCAGGTACCAGCTGGCCTAGGCTGCCTTCTGCCCCAGGCAAGGTCCCGAATCCTTTATCCCAGATGCTGACACCTGGGCACTGGCGGATATTCATTTTTATCAACACAGAGGTCTGAGTGAGGGTCAGCAGGCCAGCTAGGTGAAGTCAAGGCCAGGTGGGCGGGACTAAGGCTCCTTTGCCATCACCATGGAGACAGTCCCACCACCGGAACAGTGGGCGGAGCTTACGATGGGCCTGGTGACAAGACT
Source organism: Loxodonta africana (assembly GCF_030014295.1). NCBI lineage: Eukaryota > Metazoa > Chordata > Mammalia > Proboscidea > Elephantidae > Loxodonta > Loxodonta africana. The sequence goes on from NC_087348.1 coordinate 134,937,359, forward strand.
GAGCCAGTGGCAGAGATCTGGCCCGCCAGGCAGGTGACACAGGGCCCTCCATTATGACCTATGACACCTAGTGGCCACAGGATTTGAGCACACCCTGGGAAAGCCTACGCAGGCACAGGGGAGCTTCTGGTTCCGACTGGTTCAGGGCATTGCTACAACAGGCCAGGTACCTCTTTCCCACTTTCCAGAGGATATCAGTACGCAATGCAACCCCACTCAGCATCTCTTGCCTCTCTCTGTCTCTCTCTGGATGTGTTCGTTCTCTGAAATCTCTTCCTTCTCCCCCTGAGTCACTGCACAGCTTGGAGTGCCTGACACAGTGCCTAGAGACGAAAGAGCAAAGGCGGAAGGCCTCTGGCTCTACTGGTTGCCCATGGGCAGACAAGATCTGCTAGTCTATCTGGAAGGTCTAGAGAGTGGTGATTGACTGCGGATTTACATCACGGGGCCGACCCTGGCCAGGTGAAGCTTGCTGACATGTGGCAGCCTCTCCGGAGACTACTAATTCCGCTGGTCACATTGTATGCAAATACCAAGCTGAGAGCACAGGGCAGAAAACATTGACACATACTTGCCAGAGGCCTATTCTGGGTCTGAAGAGTCCACCCTGGTCTCCAGCGACTCAGCATCTCAGCACACGCTTTGCCTGCACACATGGAATCCGCCTCTCTCCACAAATGCCTTCTCCTGCTAGGAAACACAGGATGTCACTCAGCCAAAGGAGAGCCCAGGCAAAGTCAACTGAAGCCCGCGTTTTCACGATTTTGCCCTGTGCCGGTCCACAGCCTCCGGGAAACACTGCATGTGCGTCACTTCTCCGAAGACAAGGCCGAAATCCGGGCATCCAGGGCCCTAGCAGTCCAGAGTCTGCGGATGGCGGCATATGGATCACCTCTTTGCCACGTACAGGAGGGAGGCCTGGGCCCTAGCCTGGCTCCGCTAGAGCTGCACGACCTCAGCTATTTTCCCTGACCTTTGGCCCGTGTCCCCGTGAGTGTGTGATTTCTAGTTACACTTCTCCTACGACCACTCTGAATCCGCCACCTGCGGATACCTCAGCGTGGACATGAACATCTATCACTGTCTGCAGTGTCACAGGTCACTAGGAGTCTAGGCTCAGGCTGACCTTGGCTGTCTTCTGCCGAGGCAAGGAGCCTAATCCTTCCAGGGAAATGAGGACACGTGCTCACTGGCCGACATCCTTTCTTTCATCCACACGGCGGTCTGTACGAGGGTAAAGAGGCCAGGTAGGATAGGTGAAGGCTGAGTGCGGGGCCTAAGGATTCTTTCTCAATCACCATGGAGACAGCCACCGGAAGGCTGGGCGGATCTTCTGACGGGGACGGGTCACAAACTCTGAGCCAATAGGAGAGGTCCAGCCTAACAGGCCAGTTAGGCAGAGGCCTCCATTTTACCCATGGACACACAACGGCCCCTTCTGTCCTTGGCCACAAAATCGAGGGCACCCAGGGAATAACTTCACAGCAGGCAACCCCTGATGTGGACAGGTTCGACATACTGCCACAGCAGGCAGGTACCTGGGATATCAGTAGGCAAGGCGCCCTTCCTCAGCATCTATGGCCCCTCTCTGTATGTGTTCATTCAGAGAAATCTCTCCGTTCTACCCCTGAGACAAATCACAGCTATGAGGGGCCTGAGAGAGAGCCTGGAGATGAAACAGGGGAGGCTTCTGGCTGTACCGCGTCCCCGTGGGTAGAGAATAGCAGTTAGTCTCTCTGGAAGGTCTTAGCTTCTGTTGATTGACATGGGCAATACGGTAGGGGCGGACCCTGGCCAGGGGGAGCTTGTGGGCAGATGCAAACCTCTGGGGGAAGAATAATTCCGCTGCTGCTTTGTATGCTGTAAACCTCCCCACACCAGGTGGGATGGGCAGAGAACATTGACCCACAACTGCCAGGGGCCTTTCCTGGGACTAAAGATCCCAACCTGGTCTCAACCTTGTCGCCTTCTCAGCACATACCTTTCCTGCACACATAATCCTGCCTTTCTCCGTCACTGCCTGATCCTACCAGGAAAAAAGCATGCCGCCCAAAAAGGCCGATGTCAGGGAAATCGAGGAGACACTGCCATTTTCCCAATTTTTGCTGTCTACATATCCCCGCCTCCGGTGGAAGGCTGCGTATGTGGCCGGGCAGCCAAGGCAAGGCCGAAATCCTGGCATCCTGGGCCCCAGCAATCCAATGGTTTATGGACGTGGGGACCCGGATGACATCTTTCCCACATACAGGAGGAATCCTTGGGCCCTTCACTGGCTCGCCCTTCAGCTCGGCCACGTCCACTACTGGCCCTGGCCCTTGGCCGGTGCCCCATTTAACGTGTGCTCCGGAGCGATGTTTCTCCACCCATCGCTATCATTCTGCCACCAGGGGATATGTGAGAGTGGGAGTCACCATTTGTCACTGGCAGCAGTGTCACAAGTCACTAGACTTCCAGGTACCAGCTGGCCTAGGCTGCCTTCTGCCCCAGGCAAGGTCCCGAATCCTTTATCCCAGATGCTGACACCTGGGCACTGGCGGATATTCATTTTTATCAACACAGAGGTCTGAGTGAGGGTCAGCAGGCCAGCTAGGTGAAGTCAAGGCCAGGTGGGCGGGACTAAGGCTCCTTTGCCATCACCATGGAGACAGTCCCACCACCGGAACAGTGGGCGGAGCTTACGATGGGCCTGGTGACAAGACTGAGCCAGTGGCAGAGATCTGGCCCGCCAGGCAGGTGACACAGGGCCCTCCATTATGACCTATGACACCTAGTGGCCACAGGATTTGAGCACACCCTGGGAAAGCCTACGCAGGCACAGGGGAGCTTCTGGTTCCGACTGGTTCAGGGCATTGCTACAACAGGCCAGGTACCTCTTTCCCACTTTCCAGAGGATATCAGTACGCAATGCAACCCCACTCAGCATCTCTTGCCTCTCTCTGTCTCTCTCTGGATGTGTTCGTTCTCTGAAATCTCTTCCTTCTCCCCCTGAGTCACTGCACAGCTTGGAGTGCCTGACACAGTGCCTAGAGACGAAAGAGCAAAGGCGGAAGGCCTCTGGCTCTACTGGTTGCCCATGGGCAGACAAGATCTGCTAGTCTATCTGGAAGGTCTAGAGAGTGGTGATTGACTGCGGATTTACATCACGGGGCCGACCCTGGCCAGGTGAAGCTTGCTGACATGTGGCAGCCTCTCCGGAGACTACTAATTCCGCTGGTCACATTGTATGCAAATACCAAGCTGAGAGCACAGGGCAGAAAACATTGACACATACTTGCCAGAGGCCTATTCTGGGTCTGAAGAGTCCACCCTGGTCTCCAGCGACTCAGCATCTCAGCACACGCTTTGCCTGCACGCATGGAATCCGCCTCTCTCCACAAATGCCTTCTCCTGCTAGGAAACACAGGATGTCACTCAGCCAAAGGAGAGCCCAGGCAAAGTCAACTGAAGCCCGCGTTTTCACGATTTTGCCCTGTGCCGGTCCACAGCCTCCGGGGCACACTGCATGTGCGTCACTTCTCCGAAGACAAGGCCGAAATCCGGGCATCCAGGGCCCTAGCAGTCCAGAGTCTGCGGATGGCGGCATATGGATCACCTCTTTGCCACGTACAGGAGGGAGGCCTGGGCCCTAGCCTGGCTCCGCTAGAGCTGCACGACCTCAGCTATTTTCCCTGACCTTTGGCCCGTGCCCCCGTGAGTGTGTGATTTCTAGTTACACTTCTCCTACGACCACTCTGAATCCGCCACCTGCGGATACCTCAGCGTGGACATGAACATCTATCACTGTCTGCAGTGTCACAGGTCACTAGGAGTCTAGGCTCAGGCTGACCTTGGCTGTCTTCTGCCCAGGCAAGGAGCCTAATCCTTCCAGGGAAATGAGGACACGTGCTCACTGGCCGACATCCTTTCTTTCATCCACACGGCGGTCTGTACGAGGGTAAAGAGGCCAGGTAGGACAGGTGAAGGCTGAGTGCGGGGCCTAAGGCTTCTTTCTCAATCACCATGGAGACAGCCACCGGAAGGCTGGGCGGAAGTTCTCACGGGGACGGGTCACAAACTCTGAGCCAATAGGAGAGGTCCAGCCTAACAGGCCAGTTAGGCAGAGGCCTCCATTTTACCCATGGACACACAACGGCCCCTTCTGTCCTTGGCCACAAAATCGAGGGCACCCAGGGAATAACTTCACAGCAGGCAACCCCTGATGTGGACAGGTTCGACATACTGCCACAGCAGGCAGGTACCTGGGATATCAGTAGGCAAGGCGCCCTTCCTCAGCATCTATGGCCCCTCTCTGTATGTGTTCATTCAGAGAAATCTCTCCGTTCTACCCCTGAGACAAATCACAGCTATGAGGGGGCTGAGAGAGAGCCTGGAGATGAAACAGGGGAGGCTTCTGGCTGTACCGCGTCCCCGTGGGTAGAGAATAGCAGTTAGTCTCTCTGGAAGGTCTTAGCTTCTGTTGATTGACATGGGCAATACGGTAGGGGCGGACCCTGGCCAGGTGGAGCTTGTGGGCAGATGCAACCTCTGGGGGAAGAATAATTCCGCTGCTGCTTTGTATGCTGTAAACCTCCCCACGCCAGGTGGGATGGGCAGAGAACATTGACCCACAACTGCCAGGGGCCTTTCCTGGGACTAAAGATCCCAACCTGGTCTCAACCTTGTCGCCTTCTCAGCACATACCTTTCCTGCACACATAATCCTGCCTTTCTCCGTCACTGCCTGATCCTACTAGGAAAAAAGCATGCCGCCCAAAAAGGCCGATGTCAGGGAAATCGAGGAGACACTGCCATTTTCCCAATTTTTGCTGTCTACATATCCCCGCCTCCGGTGGAAGGCTGCGTATGTGGCCGGGCAGCCAAGGCAAGGCCGAAATCCTGGCATCCTGGGCCCCAGCAATCCAATGGTTTATGGACGTGGGGACCCGGATGACATCTTTCCCACATACAGGAGGAATCCTTGGGCCCTTCACTGGCTCGCCCTTCAGCTCGGCCACGTCCACTACTGGCCCTGGCCCTTGGCCGGTGCCCCATTTAACGTGTGCTCCGGAGCGATGTTTCTCCACCCATCGCTACCATTCTGCCACCGGGGGATATGTGAGAGTGGGAGTCACCATTTGTCACCGGCAGCAGTGTCACAAGTCACTAGACTTCCAGGTACCAGCTGGCCTAGGCTGCCTTCTGCCCCAGGCAAGGTCCCGAATCCTTTATCCCAGATGCTGACACCTGGGCACTGGCGGATATTCATTTTTATCAACACAGAGGTCTGAGTGAGGGTCAGCAGGCCAGCTAGGTGAAGTCAAGGCCAGGTGGGCGGGACTAAGGCTCCTTTGCCATCACCATGGAGACAGTCCCACCACCGGAACAGTGGGCGGAGCTTACGATGGGCCTGGTGACAAGACTCAGCCAGTGGCAGAGATCTGGCCCGCCAGGCAGATGACACAGGGCCCTCCATTATGACCTATGACACCTAGTGGCCACAGGATTTGAGCACACCCTGGGAAAGCCTACGCAGGCACAGGGGAGCTTCTGGTTCCGACTGGTTCAGGGCATTGCTACAACAGGCCAGGTACCTCTTTCCCACTTTCCAGAGGATATCAGTACGCAATGCAACCCCACTCAGCATCTCTTGCCTCTCTCTGTCTCTCTCTGGATGTGTTCGTTCTCTGAAATCTCTTCCTTCTCCCCCTGAGTCACTGCACAGCTTGGAGTGCCTGACACAGTGCCTAGAGACGAAAGAGCAAAGGCGGAAGGCCTCTGGCTCTACTGGTTGCCCATGGGCAGACAAGATCTGCTAGTCTATCTGGAAGGTCTAGAGAGTGGTGATTGACTGCGGATCTACATCACGGGGCCGACCCTGGCCAGCTGAAGCTTGCTGACATGTGGCAGCCTCTCCGGAGACTACTAATTCCGCTGGTCACATTGTATGCAAATACCCAGCTGAGAGCACAGGGCAGAAAACATTGACACATACCTGCCAGAGGCCTATTCTGGGTCTGAAGAGTCCACCCTGGTCTCCAGCGACTCAGCATCTCAGCACACGCTTTGCCTGCACACATGGAATCCGCCTCTCTCCACAAATGCCTTCTCCTGCTAGGAAACACAGGATGTCACTCAGCCAAAGGAGAGCACAGGCAAAGTCAACTGAAGCCCGCGTTTTCACGATTTTGCCCTGTGCTGGTCCACAGCCTCCGGGGCACACTGCATGTGCGTCACTTCTCCGAAGACAAGGCCGAAATCCGGGCATCCAGGGCCCTAGCAGTCCAGAGTCTGCGGATGGCGGCATATGGATCACCTCTTTGCCACGTACAGGAGGGAGGCCTGGGCCCTAGCCTGGCTCCGCTAGAGCTGCACGACCTCAGCTATTTTCCCTGACCTTTGGCCCGTGCCCCCGTGAGTGTGTGATTTCTAGTTACACTTCTCCTACGACCACTCTGAATCCGCCACCTGCGGATACCTCAGCGTGGACATGAACATCTATCACTGTCTGCAGTGTCACAGGTCACTAGGAGTCTAGGCTCAGGCTGACCTTGGCTGTCTTCTGCCCAGGCAAGGAGCCTAATCCTTCCAAGGAAATTAGGACACGTGCTCACTGGCCGACATCCTTTCTTTCATCCACAGAGCGGTCTGTATGAGGGTAAAGAGGCCAGGTAGGATAGGTGAAGGCTGAGTGCGGGGCCTAAGGCTTCTTTCTCAATCACCATGGAGATAGTCACCGGAAGGCTGGGCGGAACTTCTGACGGGGACGGGTCACAAACTCTGAGCCAATAGGAGAGGTCCAGCCTAACAGGCCAGTTAGGCAGAGGCCTCCATTTTACCCATGGACACACAACGGCCCCTTCTGTCCTTGGCCACAAAATCGAGGGCACCCAGGGAATAACTTCACAGCAGGCAACCCCTGATGTGGACAGGTTCGACATACTGCGAGAGCAGGCAGGTACCTCTTTTCCACTTACGCTGGGATATCAGAAGGCAAGGTGCCCTTCCTCAGCATCTATGGCCCCTCTCTGTATGTGTTCATTCAGAGAAATCTCTCCGTTCTACCCCTGAGACAAATCACAGCTATGAGGGGCCTGAGAGAGAGCCTGGAGATGAAACAGGGGAGGCTTCTGGCTGTACCGCGTCCCCGTGGGTAGAGAATAGCAGTTAGTCTCTCTGGAAGGTCTTAGCTTCTGTTGATTGACATGGGCAATACGGTAGGGGCGGACCCTGGCCAGGGGGAGCTTGTGGGCAGATGCAACCTCTGGGGGATGAATAATTCCGCTGCTCCTATGTATGCTGTAAACCTCCCCACGCCAGGTGGGATGGGCAGAGAACATTGACCCACAACTGCCAGGGGCCTTTCCTGGGACTAAAGATCCCAACCTGGTCTCAACCTTGTCGCCTTCTCAGCACATACCTTTCCTGCACACATAATCCTGCCTTTCTCCGTCACTGCCTGATCCTACTAGGAAAAAAGCATGCCGCCCAAAAAGGCCGATGTCAGGGAAGTCGAGGAGACACTGCCATTTTCCCAATTTTTGCTGTCTACATATCCCCGCCTCCGGTGGAAGGCTGCGTATGTGGCCGGGCAGCCAAGGCAAGGCCGAAATCCTGGCATCCTGGGCCCCAGCAATCCAATGGTTTATGGACGTGGGGACCCGGATGACATCTTTCCCACATACAGGAGGAATCCTTGGACCCTTCACTGGCTCGCCCTTCAGCTCGGCCACGTCCACTACTGGCCCTGGCCCTTGGCCGGTGCCCCATTTAACGTGTGCTCCGGAGCGATGTTTCTCCACCCATCGCTATCATTCTGCCACCAGGGGATATGTGAGAGTGGGAGTCACCATTTGTCACTGGCAGCAGTGTCACAAGTCACTAGACTTCCAGGTACCAGCTGGCCTAGGCTGCCTTCTGCCCCAGGCAAGGTCCCGAATCCTTTATCCCAGATGCTGACACCTGGGCACTGGCGGATATTCATTTTTATCAACACAGAGGTCTGAGTGAGGGTCAGCAGGCCAGCTAGGTGAAGTCAAGGCCAGGTGGGCGGGACTAAGGCTCCTTTGCCATCACCATGGAGACAGTCCCACCACCGGAACAGTGGGCGGAGCTTACGATGGGCCTGGTGACAAGACTGAGCCAGTGGCAGAGATCTGGCCCGCCAGGCAGGTGACACAGGGCCCTCCATTATGACCTATGACACCTAGTGGCCACAGGATTTGAGCACACCCTGGGAAAGCCTACGCAGGCACAGGGGAGCTTCTGGTTCCGACTGGTTCAGGGCATTGCTACAACAGGCCAGGTATCTCTTTCCTACTTTCCAGAGGATATCAGTACGCAATGCAACCCCACTCAGCATCTCTTGCCTCTCTCTGTCTCTCTCTGGATGTGTTCGTTCTCTGAAATCTCTTCCTTCTCCCCCTGAGTCACTGCACAGCTTGGAGTGCCTGACACAGTGCCTAGAGACGAAAGAGCAAAGGCGGAAGGCCTCTGGCTCTACTGGTTGCCCATGGGCAGACAAGATCTGCTAGTCTATCTGGAAGGTCTAGAGAGTGGTGATTGACTGGGGATTTACATCACGGGGCCGACCCTGGCCAGGTGAAGCTTGCTGACATGTGCAGCCTCTCCGGAGACTACTAATTCCGCTGGTCACATTGTATGCAAATACCCAGCTGAGAGCACAGGGCAGAAAACATTGACACATACCTGCCAGAGGCCTATTCTGGGTCTGAAGAGTCCACCCTGGTCTCCAGCGACTCAGCATCTCAGCACACGCTTTGCCTGCACACATGGAATCCTCCTCTCTCCACAAATGCCTTCTCCTGCTAGGAAACACACGATGTCACTCAGCCAAAGGAGAGCCCAGGCAAAGTCAACTGAAGCCCGCGTTTTCACGATTTTGCCCTGTGCCGGTCCACAGCCTCCGGGAAACACTGCATGTGCGTCACTTCTCCGAAGACAAGGCCGAAATCCGGGCATCCAGGGCCCTAGCAGTCCAGAGTCTGCGGATGGCGGCATATGGATCACCTCTTTGCCACGTACAGGAGGGAGGCCTGGGCCCTAGCCTGGCTCCGCTAGAGCTGCACGACCTCAGCTATTTTCCCTGACCTTTGGCCCGTGCCCCCGTGAGTGTGTGATTTCTAGTTACACTTCTCCTACGACCACTCTGAATCCGCCACCTGCGGATACCTCAGCGTGGACATGAACATCTATCACTGTCTGCAGTGTCACAGGTCACTAGGAGTCTAGGCTCAGGCTGACCTTGGCTGTCTTCTGCCCAGGCAAGGAGCCTAATCCTTCCAGGGAAATGAGGACACGTGCTCACTGGCCGACATCCTTTCTTTCATCCACACGGCGGTCTGTACGAGGGTAAAGAGGCCAGGTAGGACAGGTGAAGGCTGAGTGCGGGGCCTAAGGCTTCTTTCTCAATCACCATGGAGACAGCCACCGGAAGGCTGGGCGGAAGTTCTCACGGGGACGGGTCACAAACTCTGAGCCAATAGGAGAGGTCCAGCCTAACAGGCCAGTTAGGCAGAGGCCTCCATTTTACCCATGGACACACAACGGCCCCTTCTGTCCTTGGCCACAAAATCGAGGGCACCCAGGGAATAACTTCACAGCAGGCAACCCCTGATGTGGACAGGTTCGACATACTGCGACAGCAGGCAGATACCTCTTTTCCACTTACGCTGGGATATCAGTAGGCAAGGCGCCCTTCCTCAGCATCTATGGCCCCTCTCTGTATGTGTTCATTCAGAGAAATCTCTCCATTCTACCCCTGAGACAAATCACAGCTATGAGGGGCCTGAGAGAGAGCCTGGAGATGAAACAGGGGAGGCTTCTGGCTGTACCGCGTCCCCGTGGGTAGAGAATAGCAGTTAGTCTCTCTGGAAGGTCTTAGCTTCTGTTGATTGACATGGGCAATACGGTAGGGGCGGACCCTGGCCAGGGGGAGCTTGTGGGCAGATGCAACCTCTGGGGGAAGAATAATTCCGCTGCTGCTTTGTATGCTGTAAACCTCCCCACACCAGGTGGGATGGGCAGAGAACATTGACCCACAACTGCCAGGGGCCTTTCCTGGGACTAAAGATCCCAACCTGGTCTCAACCTTGTCGCCTTCTCAGCACATACCTTTCCTGCACACATAATCCTGCCTTTCTCCGTCACTGCCTGATCCTACTAGGAAAAAAGCATGCCGCCCAAAAAGGCCGATGTCAGGGAAATCGAGGAGACACTGCCATTTTCCCAATTTTTGCTGTCTACATATCCCCGCCTCCGGTGGAAGGCTGCGTATGTGGCCGGGCAGCCAAGGCAAGGCCGAAATCCTGGCATCCTGGGCCCCAGCAATCCAATGGTTTATGGACGTGGGGACCCGGATGACATCTTTCCCACATACAGGAGGAATCCTTGGGCCCTTCACTGGCTCGCCCTTCAGCTCGGCCACGTCCACTACTGGCCCTGGCCCTTGGCCGGTGCCCCATTTAATGCGTGCTCCGGAGCGATGTTTCTCCACCCATCGCTATCATTCTGCCACCAGGGGATATGTGAGAGTGGGAGACAACATTTGTCACTGGCAGCAGTGTCACAAGTCACTAGACTTCCAGGTACCAGCTGGCCTAGGCTGCCTTCTGCCCCAGGCAAGGTCCCGAATCCTTTATCCCAGATGCTGACACCTGGGCACTGGCGGATATTCATTTTTATCAACACAGAGGTCTGAGTGAGGGTCAGCAGGCCAGCTAGGTGAAGTCAAGGCCAGGTGGGCGGGACTAAGGCTCCTTTGCCATCACCATGGAGACAGTCCCACCACCGGAACAGTGGGCGGAGCTTACGATGGGCCTGGTGACAAGACTGAGCCAGTGGCAGAGATCTGGCCCGCCAGGCAGATGACACAGGGCCCTCCATTATGACCTATGACACCTAGTGGCCACAGGATTTGAGCACACCCTGGGAAAGCCTTCGCAGGCACAGGGGAGCTTCTGGTTCCGACTGGTTCAGGGCATTGCTACAACAGGCCAGGTACCTCTTTCCCACTTTCCAGAGGATATCAGTACGCAATGCAACCCCACTCAGCATCTCTTGCCTCTCTCTGTCTCTCTCTGGATGTGTTCGTTCTCTGAAATCTCTTCCTTCTCCCCCTGAGTCACTGCACAGCTTGGAGTGCCTGACACAGTGCCTAGAGACGAAAGAGCAAAGGCGGAAGGCCTCTGGCTCTACTGGTTGCCCATGGGCAGACAAGATCTGCTAGTCTATCTGGAAGGTCTAGAGAGTGGTGATTGACTGCGGATCTACATCATGGGGCCGACCCTGGCCAGCTGAAGCTTGCTGACATGTGGCAGCCTCTCCGGAGACTACTAATTCCGCTGGTCACATTGTATGCAAATACCCAGCTGAGAGCACAGGGCAGAAAACATTGACACATACCTGCCAGAGGCCTATTCTGGGTCTGAAGAGTCCACCCTGGTCTCCAGCGACTCAGCATCTCAGCACACGCTTTGCCTGCACACATGGAATCCGCCTCTCTCCACAAATGCCTTCTCCTGCTAGGAAACACAGGATGTCACTCAGCCAAAGGAGAGCACAGGCAAAGTCAACTGAAGCCCGCGTTTTCACGATTTTGCCCTGTGCTGGTCCACAGCCTCCGGGGCACACTGCATGTGCGTCACTTCTCCGAAGACAAGGCCGAAATCCGGGCATCCAGGGCCCTAGCAGTCCAGAGTCTGCGGATAGTGGCATATGGATCACCTCTTTGCCACGTACAGGAGGGAGGCCTGGGCCCTAGCCTGGCTCCGCTAGAGCTGCACGACCTCAGCTATTTTCCCTGACCTTTGGCCCGTGCCCCCGTGAGTGTGTGATTTCTAGTTACACTTCTCCGACCACTCTGAATCCGCCACCTGAGGATACCTCAGCGTGGACATGAACATCTATCACTGTCTGCAGTGTCACAGGTCACTAGGAGTCTAGGCTCAGGCTGACCTTGGCTGTCTTCTGCCCAGGCAAGGAGCCTAATCCTTCCAAGGAAATGAGGACACGTGCTCTCTGGCCGACATCCTTTCTTTCATCCACACAGCGGTCTGTACGAGGGTAAAGAGGCCAGGTAGGACAGGTGAAGGCTGAGTGCGGGGCCTAAGGCTTCTTTCTCAATCACCATGGAGATAGTCACCGGAAGGCTGGGCGGAACTTCTGACGGGGACGGGTCACAAACTCTGAGCCAATAGGAGAGGTCCAGCCTAACAGGCCAGTTAGGCAGAGGCCTCCATTTTACCCATGGACACACAACGGCCCCTTCTGTCCTTGGCCACAAAATCGAGGGCACCCAGGGAATAACTTCACAGCAGGCAACCCCTGATGTGGACAGGTTCGACATACTGCCACAGCAGGCAGGTACCTCTTTTCCACTTACGCTGGGATATCAGTAGGCAAGGTGCCCTTCCTCAGCATCTATGGCCCCTCTCTGTATGTGTTCATTCAGAGAAATCTCTCCGTTCTACCCCTGAGACAAATCACAGCTATGAGGGGCCTGAGAGAGAGCCTGGAGATGAAACAGGGGAGGCTTCTGGCTGTACCGCGTCCCCGTGGGTAGAGAATAGCAGTTAGTCTCTCTGGAAGGTCTTAGCTTCTGTTGATTGACATGGGCAATACGGTAGGGGCGGACCCTGGCCAGGGGGAGCTTGTGGGCAGATGCAACCTCTGGGGGAAGAATAATTCCGCTGCTGCTTTGTATGCTGTAAACCTCCCCACGCCAGGTGGGATGGGCAGAGAACATTGACCCACAACTGCCAGGGGCCTTTCCTGGGACTAAAGATCCCAACCTGGTCTCAACCTTGTCGCCTTCTCAGCACATACCTTTCCTGCACACATAATCCTGCCTTTCTCCGTCACTGCCTGATCCTACTAGGAAAAAAGCATGCCGCCCAAAAAGGCCGATGTCAGGGAAATCGAGGAGACACTGCCATTTTCCCAATTTTTGCTGTCTACATATCCCCGCCTCCGGTGGAAGGCTGCGTATGTGGCCGGGCAGCCAAGGCAAGGCCGAAATCCTGGCATCCTGGGCCCCAGCAATCCAATGGTTTATGGACGTGGGGACCCGGATGACATCTTTCCCACATACAGGAGGAATCCTTGGGCCCTTCACTGGCTCGCCCTTCAGCTCGGCCACGTCCACTACTGGCCCTGGCCCTTGGCCGGTGCCCCATTTAACGTGTGCTCCGGAGCGATGTTTCTCCACCCATCGCTATCATTCTGCCACCAGGGGATATGTGAGAGTGGGAGTCACCATTTGTCACTGGCAGCAGTATCACAAGTCACTAGACTTCCAGGTACCAGCTGGCCTAGGCTGCCTTCTGCCCCAGGCAAGGTCCCGAATCCTTTATCCCAGATGCTGACACCTGGGCACTGGCGGATATTCATTTTTATCAACACAGAGGTCTGAGTGAGGGTCAGCAGGCCAGCTAGGTGAAGTCAAGGCCAGGTGGGCGGGACTAAGGCTCCTTTGCCATCACCATGGAGACAGTCCCACCACCGGAACAGTGGGCGGAGCTTACGATGGGCCTGGTGACAAGACTGAGCCAGTGGCAGAGATCTGGCCCGCCAGGCAGATGACACAGGGCCCTCCATTATGACCTATGACACCTAGTGGCCACAGGATTTGAGCACACCCTGGGAAAGCCTACGCAGGCACAGGGGAGCTTCTGGTTCCGACTGGTTCAGGGCATTGCTACAACAGGCCAGGTACCTCTTTCCCACTTTCCAGAGGATATCAGTACGCAATGCAACCCCACTCAGCATCTCTTGCCTCTCTCTGTCTCTCTCTGGATGTGTTCGTTCTCTGAAATCTCTTCCTTCTCCCCCTGAGTCACTGCACAGCTTGGAGTGCCTGACACAGTGCCTAGAGACGAAAGAGCAAAGGCGGAAGGCCTCTGGCTCTACTGGTTGCCCATGGGCAGACAAGATCTGCTAGTCTATCTGGAAGGTCTAGAGAGTGGTGATTGACTGCGGATCTACATCACGGGGCCGACCCTGGCCAGCTGAAGCTTGCTGACATGTGGCAGCCTCTCCGGAGACTACTAATTCCGCTGGTCACATTGTATGCAAATACCCAGCTGAGAGCACAGGGCAGAAAACATTGACACATACCTGCCAGAGGCCTATTCTGGGTCTGAAGAGTCCACCCTGGTCTCCAGCGACTCAGCATCTCAGCACACGCTTTGCCTGCACACATGGAATCCGCCTCTCTCCACAAATGCCTTCTCCTGCTAGGAAACACACGATGTCACTCAGCCAAAGGAGAGCACAGGCAAAGTCAACTGAAGCCCGCGTTTTCACGATTTTGCCCTGTGCTGGTCCACAGCCTCCGGGGCACACTGCATGTGCGTCACTTCTCCGAAGACAAGGCCGAAATCCGGGCATCCAGGGCCCTAGCAGTCCAGAGTCTGCGGATGGCGGCATATGGATCACCTCTTTGCCACGTACAGGAGGGAGGCCTGGGCCCTAGCCTGGCTCCGCTAGAGCTGCACGACCTCAGCTATTTTCCCTGACCTTTGGCCCGTGCCCCCGTGAGTGTGTGATTTCTAGTTACACTTCTCCGACCACTCTGAATCCGTCACCTGAGGATACCTCAGCGTGGACATGAACATCTATCACTGTCTGCAGTGTCACAGGTCACTAGGAGTCTAGGCTCAGGCTGACCTTGGCTGTCTTCTGCCCAGGCAAGGAGCCTAATCCTTCCAAGGAAATGAGGACACGTGCTCTCTGGCCGACATCCTTTCTTTCATCCACACAGCGGTCTGTACGAGGGTAAAGAGGCCAGGTAGGACAGGTGAAGGCTGAGTGCGGGGCCTAAGGCTTCTTTCTCAATCACCATGGAGACAGCCACCGGAGGGCTGGGCGGAAGTTCTCACGGGGACGGGTCACAAACTCTGAGCCAGTAGGAGAGGTCCAGCCTAACAGGCCAGTTAGGCAGAGGCCTCCATTTTACCCATGGACACACAACGGCCCCTTCTGTCCTTGGCCACAAAATCGAGGGCACCCAGGGAATAACTTCACAGCAGGCAACCCCTGATGTGGACAGGTTCGACATACTGCCACAGCAGGCAGGTACCTGGGATATCAGTAGGCAAGGCGCCCTTCCTCAGCATCTATGGCCCCTCTCTGTATGTGTTCATTCAGAGAAATCTCTCCGTTCTACCCCTGAGACAAATCACAGCTATGAGGGGGCTGAGAGAGAGCCTGGAGATGAAACAGGGGAGGCTTCTGGCTGTACCGCGTCCCCGTGGGTAGAGAATAGCAGTTAGTCTCTCTGGAAGGTCTTAGCTTCTGTTGATTGACATGGGCAATACGGTAGGGGCGGACCCTGGCCAGGTGGAGCTTGTGGGCAGATGCAACCTCTGGGGGAAGAATAATTCCGCTGCTGCTTTGTATGCTGTAAACCTCCCCACGCCAGGTGGGATGGGCAGAGAACATTGACCCACAACTGCCAGGGGCCTTTCCTGGGACTAAAGATCCCAACCTGGTCTCAACCTTGTCGCCTTCTCAGCACATACCTTTCCTGCACACATAATCCTGCCTTTCTCCGTCACTGCCTGATCCTACTAGGAAAAAAGCATGCCGCCCAAAAAGGCCGATGTCAGGGAAATCGAGGAGACACTGCCATTTTCCCAATTTTTGCTGTCTACATATCCCCGCCTCCGGTGGAAGGCTGCGTATGTGGCCGGGCAGCCAAGGCAAGGCCGAAATCCTGGCATCCTGGGCCCCAGCAATCCAATGGTTTATGGACGTGGGGACCCGGATGACATCTTTCCCACATACAGGAGGAATCCTTGGGCCCTTCACTGGCTCGCCCTTCAGCTCGGCCACGTCCACTACTGGCCCTGGCCCTTGGCCGGTGCCCCATTTAACGTGTGCTCCGGAGCGATGTTTCTCCACCCATCGCTACCATTCTGCCACCAGGGGATATGTGAGAGTGGGAGTCACCATTTGTCACTGGCAGCAGTATCACAAGTCACTAGACTTCCAGGTACCAGCTGGCCTAGGCTGCCTTCTGCCCCAGGCAAGGTCCCGAATCCTTTATCCCAGATGCTGACACCTGGGCACTGGCGGATATTCATTTTTATCAACACAGAGGTCTGAGTGAGGGTCAGCAGGCCAGCTAGGTGAAGTCAAGGCCAGGTGGGCGGGACTAAGGCTCCTTTGCCATCACCATGGAGACAGTCCCACCACCGGAACAGTGGGCGGAGCTTACGATGGGCCTGGTGACAAGACTGAGTCAGTGGCAGAGATCTGGCCCGCCAGGCAGATGACACAGGGCCCTCCATTATGACCTATGACACCTAGTGGCCACAGGATTTGAGCACACCCTGGGAAAGCCTACGCAGGCACAGGGGAGCTTCTGGTTCCGACTGGTTCAGGGCATTGCTACAACAGGCCAGGTACCTCTTTCCCACTTTCCAGAGGATATCAGTACGCAATGCAACCCCACTCAGCATCTCTTGCCTCTCTCTGTCTCTCTCTGGATGTGTTCGTTCTCTGAAATCTCTTCCTTCTCCCCCTGAGTCACTGCACAGCTTGGAGTGCCTGACACAGTGCCTAGAGACGAAAGAGCAAAGGCGGAAGGCCTCTGGCTCTACTGGTTGCCCATGGGCAGACAAGATCTGCTAGTCTATCTGGAAGGTCTAGAGAGTGGTGATTGACTGCGGATCTACATCAGGAGGCCGACCCTGGCCAGCTGAAGCTTGCTGACATGTGGCAGCCTCTCCGGAGACTACTAATTCCGCTGGTCACATTGTATGCAAATACCCAGCTGAGAGCACAGGGCAGAAAACATTGACACATACCTGCCAGAGGCCTATTCTGGGTCTGAAGAGTCCACCCTGGTCTCCAGCGACTCAGCATCTCAGCACACGCTTTGCCTGCACACATGGAATCCGCCTCTCTCCACAAATGCCTTCTCCTGCTAGGAAACACACGATGTCACTCAGCCAAAGGAGAGCACAGGCAAAGTCAACTGAAGCCCGCGTTTTCACGATTTTGCCCTGTGCTGGTCCACAGCCTCCGGGGCACACTGCATGTGCGTCACTTCTCCGAAGACAAGGCCGAAATCCGGGCATCCAGGGCCCTAGCAGTCCAGAGTCTGCGGATGGTGGCATATGGATCACCTCTTTGCCACGTACAGGAGGGAGGCCTGGGCCCTAGCCTGGCTCCGCTAGAGCTGCACGACCTCAGCTATTTTCCCTGACCTTTGGCCCGTGCCCCCGTGAGTGTGTGATTTCTAGTTACACTTCTCCGACCACTCTGAATCCGTCACCTGAGGATACCTCAGCGTGGACATGAACATCTATCACTGTCTGCAGTGTCACAGGTCACTAGGAGTCTAGGCTCAGGCTGACCTTGGCTGTCTTCTGCCCAGGCAAGGAGCCTAATCCTTCCAAGGAAATGAGGACACGTGCTCTCTGGCCGACATCCTTTCTTTCATCCACACAGCGGTCTGTACGAGGGTAAAGAGGCCAGGTAGGACAGGTGAAGGCTGAGTGCGGGGCCTAAGGCTTCTTTCTCAATCACCATGGAGACAGCCACCGGAGGGCTGGGCGGAACTTCTGACGGGGACGGGTCACAAACTCTGAGCCAATAGGAGAGGTCCAGCCTAACAGGCCAGTTAGGCAGAGGCCTCCATTTTACCCATGGACACACAACGGCCCCTTCTGTCCTTGGCTACAAAATCGAGGGCACCCAGGGAATAACTTCACAGCAGGCAACCCCTGATGTGGACAGGTTCGACATACTGCCACAGCAGGCAGGTACCTGGGATATCAGTAGGCAAGGCGCCCTTCCTCAGCATCTATGGCCCCTCTCTGTATGTGTTCATTCAGAGAAATCTCTCCGTTCTACCCCTGAGACAAATCACAGCTATGAGGGGCCTGAGAGAGAGCCTGGAGATGAAACAGGGGAGGCTTCTGGCTGTACCGCGTCCCCGTGGGTAGAGAATAGCAGTTAGTCTCTCTGGAAGGTCTTAGCTTCTGTTGATTGACATGGGCAATACGGTAGGGGCGGACCCTGGCCAGGTGGAGCTTGTGGGCAGATGCAACCTCTGGGGGAAGAATAATTCCGCTGCTGCTTTGTATGCTGTAAACCTCCCCACGCCAGGTGGGATGGGCAGAGAACATTGACCCACAACTGCCAGGGGCCTTTCCTGGGACTAAAGATCCCAACCTGGTCTCAACCTTGTCGCCTTCTCAGCACATACCTTTCCTGCACACATAATCCTGCCTTTCTCCGTCACTGCCTGATCCTACTAGGAAAAAAGCATGCCGCCCAAAAAGGCCGATGTCAGGGAAATCGAGGAGACACTGCCATTTTCCCAATTTTTGCTGTCTACATATCCCCGCCTCCGGTGGAAGGCTGCGTATGTGGCCGGGCAGCCAAGGCAAGGCCGAAATCCTGGCATCCTGGGCCCCAGCAATCCAATGGTTTATGGACGTGGGGACCCGGATGACATCTTTCCCACATACAGGAGGAATCCTTGGGCCCTTCACTGGCTCGCCCTTCAGCTCGGCCACGTCCACTACTGGCCCTGGCCCTTGGCCGGTGCCCCATTTAACGTGTGCTCCGGAGCGATGTTTCTCCACCCATCGCTACCATTCTGCCACCAGGGGATATGTGAGAGTGGGAGTCACCATTTGTCACTGGCAGCAGTGTCACAAGTCACTAGACTTCCAGGTACCAGCTGGCCTAGGCTGCCTTCTGCCCCAGGCAAGGTCCCGAATCCTTTATCCCAGATGCTGACACCTGGGCACTGGCGGATATTCATTTTTATCAACACAGAGGTCTGAGTGAGGGTCAGCAGGCCAGCTAGGTGAAGTCAAGGCCAGGTGGGCGGGACTAAGGCTCCTTTGCCATCACCATGGAGACAGTCCCACCACCGGAACAGTGGGCGGAGCTTACGATGGGCCTGGTGACAAGACTGAGCCAGTGGCAGAGATCTGGCCCGCCAGGCAGGTGACACAGGGCCCTCCATTATGACCTATGACACCTAGTGGCCACAGGATTTGAGCACACCCTGGGAAAGCCTACGCAGGCACCGGGGAGCTTCTGGTTCCGACTGGTTCAGGGCATTGCTACAACAGGCCAGGTACCTCTTTCCCACTTTCCAGAGGATATCAGTACGCAATGCAACCCCACTCAGCATCTCTTGCCTCTCTCTGTCTCTCTCTGGATGTGTTCGTTCTCTGAAATCTCTTCCTTCTCCCCCTGAGTCACTGCACAGCTTGGAGTGCCTGACACAGTGCCTAGAGACGAAAGAGCAAAGGCGGAAGGCCTCTGGCTCTACTGGTTGCCCATGGGCAGACAAGATCTGCTAGTCTATCTGGAAGGTCTAGAGAGTGGTGATTGACTGCGGATCTACATCACGGGGCCGACCCTGGCCAGCTGAAGCTTGCTGACATGTGGCAGCCTCTCCGGAGACTACTAATTCCGCTGGTCACATTGTATGCAAATACCCAGCTGAGAGCACAGGGCAGAAAACATTGACACATACCTGCCAGAGGCCTATTCTGGGTCTGAAGAGTCCACCCTGGTCTCCAGCGACTCAGCATCTCAGCACACGCTTTGCCTGCACACATGGAATCCGCCTCTCTCCACAAATGCCTTCTCCTGCTAGGAAACACAGGATGTCACTCAGCCAAAGGAGAGCACAGGCAAAGTCAACTGAAACCCGCGTTTTCACGATTTTGCCCTGTGCTGGTCCACAGCCTCCGGGGCACACTGCATGTGCGTCACTTCTCCGAAGACAAGGCCGAAATCCGGGCATCCAGGGCCCTAGCAGTCCAGAGTCTGCGGATGGCGGCATATGGATCACCTCTTTGCCACGTACAGGAGGGAGGCCTGGGCCCTAGCCTGGCTCCGCTAGAGCTGCACGACCTCAGCTATTTTCCCTGACCTTTGGCCCGTGCCCCCGTGAGTGTGTGATTTCTAGTTACACTTCTCCTACGACCACTCTGAATCCGCCACCTGCGGATACCTCAGCGTGGACATGAACATCTATCACTGTCTGCAGTGTCACAGGTCACTAGGAGTCTAGGCTCAGGCTGACCTTGGCTGTCTTCTGCCCAGGCAAGGAGCCTAATCCTTCCAAGGAAATTAGGACACGTGCTCACTGGCCGACATCCTTTCTTTCATCCACAGAGCAGTCTGTATGAGGGTAAAGAGGCCAGGTAGGATAGGTGAAGGCTGAGTGCGGGGCCTAAGGATTCTTTCTCAATCACCTTGGAGAAAGCCACCGGAAGGCTGGGCGGAACTTCTGACGGGGACGGGTCACAAACTCTGAGCCAATAGGAGAGGTCCAGCCTAACAGGCCAGTTAGGCAGAGGCCTCCATTTTACCCATGGACACACAACGGCCCCTTCTGTCCTTGGCCACAAAATCGAGGGCACCCAGGGAATAACTTCACAGCAGGCAACCCCTGATGTGGACAGGTTCGACATACTGCGACAGCAGGCAGGTACCTCTTTTCCACTTACGCTGGGATATCAGTAGGCAAGGCGCCCTTCCTCAGCATCTATGGCCCCTCTCTGTATGTGTTCATTCAGAGAAATCTCTCCGTTCTACCCCTGAGACAAATCACAGCTATGAGGGGCCTGAGAGAGAGCCTGGAGATGAAACAGGGGAGGCTTCTGGCTGTACCGCGTCCCCGTGGGTAGAGAATAGCAGTTAGTCTCTCTGGAAGGTCTTAGCTTCTGTTGATTGACATGGGCAATACGGTAGGGGCGGACCCTGGCCAGGGGGAGCTTGTGGGCAGATGCAACCTCTGGGGGAAGAATAATTCCGCTGCTGCTTTGTATGCTGTAAACCTCCCCACGCCAGGTGGGATGGGCAGAGAACATTGACCCACAACTGCCAGGGGCCTTTCCTGGGACTAAAGATCCCAACCTGGTCTCAACCTTGTCGCCTTCTCAGCACATACCTTTCCTGCACACATAATCCTGCCTTTCTCCGTCACTGCCTGATCCTACTAGGAAAAAAGCATGCCGCCCAAAAAGGCCGATGTCAGGGAAATCGAGGAGACACTGCCATTTTCCCAATTTTTGCTGTCTACATATCCCCGCCTCCGGTGGAAGGCTGCGTATGTGGCCGGGCAGCCAAGGCAAGGCCGAAATCCTGGCATCCTGGGCCCCAGCAATCCAATGGTTTATGGACGTGGGGACCCGGATGACATCTTTCCCACATACAGGAGGAATCCTTGGGCCCTTCACTGGCTCGCCCTTCAGCTCGGCCACGTCCACTACTGGCCCTGGCCCTTGGCCGGTGCCCCATTTAACGTGTGCTCCGGAGCGATGTTTCTCCACCCATCGCTACCATTCTGCCACCAGGGGATATGTGAGAGTGGGAGTCACCATTTGTCACTGGCAGCAGTGTCACAAGTCACTAGACTTCCAGGTACCAGCTGGCCTAGGCTGCCTTCTGCCCCAGGCAAGGTCCCGAATCCTTTATCCCAGATGCTGACACCTGGGCACTGGCGGATATTCATTTTTATCAACACAGAGGTCTGAGTGAGGGTCAGCAGGCCAGCTAGGTGAAGTCAAGGCCAGGTGGGCGGGACTAAGGCTCCTTTGCCATCACCATGGAGACAGTCCCACCACCGGAACAGTGGGCGGAGCTTACGATGGGCCTGGTGACAAGACTGAGCCAGTGGCAGAGATCTGGCCCGCCAGGCAGATGACACAGGGCCCTCCATTATGACCTATGACACCTAGTGGCCACAGGATTTGAGCACACCCTGGGAAAGCCTACGCAGGCACAGGGGAGCTTCTGGTTCCGACTGGTTCAGGGCATTGCTACAACAGGCCAGGTACCTCTTTCCCACTTTCCAGAGGATATCAGTACGCAATGCAACCCCACTCAGCATCTCTTGCCTCTCTCTGTCTCTCTCTGGATGTGTTCGTTCTCTGAAATCTCTTCCTTCTCCCCCTGAGTCACTGCACAGCTTGGAGTGCCTGACACAGTGCCTAGAGACGAAAGAGCAAAGGCGGAAGGCCTCTGGCTCTACTGGTTGCCCATGGGCAGACAAGATCTGCTAGTCTATCTGGAAGGTCTAGAGAGTGGTGATTGACTGCGGATCTACATCACGGGGCCGACCCTGGCCAGCTGAAGCTTGCTGACATGTGGCAGCCTCTCCGGAGACTACTAATTCCGCTGGTCACATTGTATGCAAATACCCAGCTGAGAGCACAGGGCAGAAAACATTGACACATACCTGCCAGAGGCCTATTCTGGGTCTGAAGAGTCCACCCTGGTCTCCAGCGACTCAGCATCTCAGCACACGCTTTGCCTGCACACATGGAATCCGCCTCTCTCCACAAATGCCTTCTCCTGCTAGGAAACACACGATGTCACTCAGCCAAAGGAGAGCACAGGCAAAGTCAACTGAAGCCCGCGTTTTCACGATTTTGCCCTGTGCCGGTCCACAGCCTCCGGGGCACACTGCATGTGCGTCACTTCTCCGAAGACAAGGCCGAAATCCGGGCATCCAGGGCCCTAGCAGTCCAGAGTCTGCGGATGGCGGCATATGGATCACCTCTTTGCCACGTACAGGAGGGAGGCCTGGGCCCTAGCCTGGCTCCGCTAGAGCTGCACGACCTCAGCTATTTTCCCTGACCTTTGGCCTGTGCCCCCGTGAGTGTGTGATTTCTAGTTACACTTCTCCTACGACCACTCTGAATCCGCCACCTGCAGATACCTCAGCGTGGACATGAACATCTATCACTGTCTGCAGTGTCACAGGTCACTAGGAGTCTAGGCTCAGGCTGACCTTGGCTGTCTTCTGCCCAGGCAAGGAGCCTAATCCTTCCAAGGAAATGAGGACACGTGCTCACTGGCCGACATCCTTTCTTTCATCCACACAGCGGTCTGTACGAGGGTAAAGAGGCTAGGTAGGATAGGTGAAGGCTGAGTGCGGGGCCTAAGGATTCTTTCTCAATCACCTTGGAGACAGCCACCGGAAGGCTGGGCGGAACTTCTG
Source organism: Loxodonta africana (assembly GCF_030014295.1). Lineage (NCBI taxonomy): Eukaryota > Metazoa > Chordata > Mammalia > Proboscidea > Elephantidae > Loxodonta > Loxodonta africana. The sequence continues at coordinate 134,960,342 of NC_087348.1, forward strand.
ACGGGGACGGGTCACAAACTCTGAGCCAATAGGAGAGGTCCAGCCTAACAGGCCAGTTAGGCAGAGGCCTCCATTTTACCCATGGACACACAACGGCCCCTTCTGTCCTTGGCCACAAAATCGAGGGCACCCAGGGAATAACTTCACAGCAGGCAACCCCTGATGTGGACAGGTTCGACATACTGCCACAGCAGGCAGGTACCTGGGATATCAGTAGGCAAGGCGCCCTTCCTCAGCATCTATGGCCCCTCTCTGTATGTGTTCATTCAGAGAAATCTCTCCGTTCTACCCCTGAGACAAATCACAGCTATGAGGGGGCTGAGAGAGAGCCTGGAGATGAAACAGGGGAGGCTTCTGGCTGTACCGCGTCCCCGTGGGTAGAGAATAGCAGTTAGTCTCTCTGGAAGGTCTTAGCTTCTGTTGATTGACATGGGCAATACGGTAGGGGCGGACCCTGGCCAGGTGGAGCTTGTGGGCAGATGCAACCTCTGGGGGAAGAATAATTCCGCTGCTGCTTTGTATGCTGTAAACCTCCCCACGCCAGGTGGGATGGGCAGAGAACATTGACCCACAACTGCCAGGGGCCTTTCCTGGGACTAAAGATCCCAACCTGGTCTCAACCTTGTCGCCTTCTCAGCACATACCTTTCCTGCACACATAATCCTGCCTTTCTCCGTCACTGCCTGATCCTACTAGGAAAAAAGCATGCCGCCCAAAAAGGCTGATGTCAGGGAAATCGAGGAGACACTGCCATTTTCCCAATTTTTGCTGTCTACATATCCCCGCCTCCGGTGGAAGGCTGCGTATGTGGCCGGGCAGCCAAGGCAAGGCCGAAATCCTGGCATCCTGGGCCCCAGCAATCCAATGGTTTATGGACGTGGGGACCCGGATGACATCTTTCCCACATACAGGAGGAATCCTTGGGCCCTTCACTGGCTCGCCCTTCAGCTCGGCCACGTCCACTACTGGCCCTGGCCCTTGGCCGGTGCCCCATTTAACGTGTGCTCCGGAGCGATGTTTCTCCACCCATTGCTACCATTCTGCCACCAGGGGATATGTGAGAGTGGGAGTCACCATTTGTCACTGGCAGCAGTGTCACAAGTCACTAGACTTCCAGGTACCAGCTGGCCTAGGCTGCCTTCTGCCCCAGGCAAGGTCCCGAATCCTTTATCCCAGATGCTGACACCTGGGCACTGGCGGATATTCATTTTTATCAACACAGAGGTCTGAGTGAGGGTCAGCAGGCCAGCTAGGTGAAGTCAAGGCCAGGTGGGCGGGACTAAGGCTCCTTTGCCATCACCATGGAGACAGTCCCACCACCGGAACAGTGGGCGGAGCTTACGATGGGCCTGGTGACAAGACTGAGCCAGTGGCAGAGATCTGGCCCGCCAGGCAGGTGACACAGGGCCCTCCATTATGACCTATGACACCTAGTGGCCACAGGATTTGAGCACACCCTGGGAAAGCCTACGCAGGCACAGGGGAGCTTCTGGTTCCGACTGGTTCAGGGCATTGCTACAACAGACCAGGTACCTCTTTCCCACTTTCCAGAGGATATCAGTACGCAATGCAACCCCACTCAGCATCTCTTGCCTCTCTCTGTCTCTCTCTGGATGTGTTCGTTCTCTGAAATCTCTTCCTTCTCCCCCTGAGTCACTGCACAGCTTGGAGTGCCTGACACAGTGCCTAGAGACGAAAGAGCAAAGGCGGAAGGCCTCTGGCTCTACTGGTTGCCCATGGGCAGACAAGATCTGCTAGTCTATCTGGAAGGTCTAGAGAGTGGTGATTGACTGCGGATCTACATCACGGGGCCAACCCTGGCCAGCTGAAGCTTGCTGACATGTGGCAGCCTCTCCGGAGACTACTAATTCCGCTGGTCACATTGTATGCAAATACCCAGCTGAGAGCACAGGGCAGAAAACATTGACACATACCTGCCAGAGGCCTATTCTGGGTCTGAAGAGTCCACCCTGGTCTCCAGCGACTCAGCATCTCAGCACACGCTTTGCCTGCACACATGGAATCCGCCTCTCTCCACAAATGCCTTCTCCTGCTAGGAAACACAGGATGTCACTCAGCCAAAGGAGAGCACAGGCAAAGTCAACTGAAGCCCGCGTTTTCACGATTTTGCCCTGTGCTGGTCCACAGCCTCCGGGGCACACTGCATGTGCGTCACTTCTCCGAAGACAAGGCCGAAATCCGGGCATCCAGGGCCCTAGCAGTCCAGAGTCTGCGGATGGCGGCATATGGATCACCTCTTTGCCACGTACAGGAGGGAGGCCTGGGCCCTAGCCTGGCTCCGCTAGAGCTGCACGACCTCAGCTATTTTCCCTGACCTTTGGCCTGTGCCCCCGTGAGTGTGTGATTTCTAGTTACACTTCTCCGACCACTCTGAATCCGCCACCTGCGGATACCTCAGCGTGGACATGAACATCTATCACTGTCTGCAGTGTCACAGGTCACTAGGAGTCTAGGCTCAGGCTGACCTTGGCTGTCTTCTGCCCAGGCAAGGAGCCTAATCCTTCCAAGGAAATTAGGACACGTGCTCACTGGCCAACATCCTTTCTTTCATCCACACAGCGGTCTGTATGAGGGTAAAGAGGCCAGGTAGGATAGGTGAAGGCTGAGTGCGGGGCCTAAGGCTTCTTTCTCAATCACCATGGAGATAGTCACCGGAAGGCTGGGCGGAACTTCTGACGGGGACGGGTCACAAACTCTGAGCCAATAGGAGAGGTCCAGCCTAACAGGCCAGTTAGGCAGAGGCCTCCATTTTACACATGGACACACAACGGCCCCTTCAGTCCTTGGCCACAAAATCGAGGGCACCCAGGGAATAACTTCACAGCAGGCAACCCCTGATGTGGACAGGTTCGACATACTGCGACAGCAGGCAGGTACCTCTTTTCCACTTACGCTGGGATATCAGTAGGCAAGGCGCCCTTCCTCAGCATCTATGGCCCCTCTCTGTATGTGTTCATTCAGAGAAATCTCTCCGTTCTACCCCTGAGACAAATCACAGCTATGAGGGGGCTGAGAGAGAGCCTGGAGATGAAACAGGGGAGGCTTCTGGCTGTACCGCGTCCCCGTGGGTAGAGAATAGCAGTTAGTCTCTCTGGAAGGTCTTAGCTTCTGTTGATTGACATGGGCAATACGGTAGGGGCGGACCCTGGCCAGGTGGAGCTTGTGGGCAGATGCAACCTCTGGGGGAAGAATAATTCCGCTGCTGCTTTGTATGCTGTAAACCTCCCCACACCAGGTGGGATGGGCAGAGAACATTGACCCACAACTGCCAGGGGCCTTTCCTGGGACTAAAGATCCCAACCTGGTCTCAACCTTGTCGCCTTCTCAGCACATACCTTTCCTGCACACATAATCCTGCCTTTCTCCGTCACTGCCTGATCCTACTAGGAAAAAAGCATGCCGCCCAAAAAGGCCGATGTCAGGGAAATCGAGGAGACACTGCCATTTTCCCAATTTTTGCTGTCTACATATCCCCGCCTCCGGTGGAAGGCTGCGTATGTGGCCGGGCAGCCAAGGCAAGGCCGAAATCCTGGCATCCTGGGCCCCAGCAATCCAATGGTTTATGGACGTGGGGACCCGGATGACATCTTTCCCACATACAGGAGGAATCCTTGGGCCCTTCACTGGCTCGCCCTTCAGCTCGGCCACGTCCACTACTGGCCCTGGCCCTTGGCCGGTGCCCCATTTAACGTGTGCTCCGGAGCGATGTTTCTCCACCCATCGCTATCATTCTGCCACCAGGGGATATGTGAGAGTGGGAGTCACCATTTGTCACTGGCAGCAGTGTCACAAGTCACTAGACTTCCAGGTACCAGCTGGCCTAGGCTGCCTTCTGCCCCAGGCAAGGTCCCGAATCCTTTATCCCAGATGCTGACACCTGGGCACTGGCGGATATTCATTTTTATCAACACAGAGGTCTGAGTGAGGGTCAGCAGGCCAGCTAGGTGAAGTCAAGGCCAGGTGGGCGGGACTAAGGCTCCTTTGCCATCACCATGGAGACAGTCCCACCACCGGAACAGTGGGCGGAGCTTACGATGGGCCTGGTGACAAGACTGAGCCAGTGGCAGAGATCTGGCCCGCCAGGCAGGTGACACAGGGCCCTCCATTATGACCTATGACACCTAGTGGCCACAGGATTTGAGCACACCCTGGGAAAGCCTACGCAGGCACAGGGGAGCTTCTGGTTCCGACTGGTTCAGGGCATTGCTACAACAGGCCAGGTACCTCTTTCCCACTTTCCAGAGGATATCAGTACGCAATGCAACCCCACTCAGCATCTCTTGCCTCTCTCTGTCTCTCTCTGGATGTGTTCGTTCTCTGAAATCTCTTCCTTCTCCCCCTGAGTCACTGCACAGCTTGGAGTGCCTGACACAGTGCCTAGAGACGAAAGAGCAAAGGCGGAAGGCCTCTGGCTCTACTGGTTGCCCATGGGCAGACAAGATCTGCTAGTCTATCTGGAAGGTCTAGAGAGTGGTGATTGACTGCGGATCTACATCACGGGGCCGACCCTGGCCAGCTGAAGCTTGCTGACATGTGGCAGCCTCTCCGGAGACTACTAATTCCGCTGGTCACATTGTATGCAAATACCCAGCTGAGAGCACAGGGCAGAAAACATTGACACATACCTGCCAGAGGCCTATTCTGGGTCTGAAGAGTCCACCCTGGTCTCCAGCGACTCAGCATCTCAGCACACGCTTTGCCTGCACACATGGAATCCGCCTCTCTCCACAAATGCCTTCTCCTGCTAGGAAACACACGATGTCACTCAGCCAAAGGAGAGCACAGGCAAAGTCAACTGAAGCCCGCGTTTTCACGATTTTGCCCTGTGCTGGTCCACAGCCTCCGGGGCACACTGCATGTGCGTCACTTCTCCGAAGACAAGGCCGAAATCCGGGCATCCAGGGCCCTAGCAGTCCAGAGTCTGCGGATGGCGGCATATGGATCACCTCTTTGCCACGTACAGGAGGGAGGCCTGGGCCCTAGCCTGGCTCCGCTAGAGCTGCACGACCTCAGCTATTTTCCCTGACCTTTGGCCCGTGCCCCCGTGAGTGTGTGATTTCTAGTTACACTTCTCCTCCGACCACTCTGAATCCGCCACCTGCGGATACCTCAGCGTGGACATGAACATCTATCACTGTCTGCAGTGTCACAGGTCACTAGGAGTCTAGGCTCAGGCTGACCTTGGCTGTCTTCTGCCCAGGCAAGGAGCCTAATCCTTCCAAGGAAATGAGGACACGTGCTCACTGGCCGACATCCTTTCTTTCATCCACACAGCGGTCTGTACGAGGGTAAAGAGGCCAGGTAGGATAGGTGAAGGCTGAGTGCGGGGCCTAAGGATTCTTTCTCAATCACCTTGGAGAAAGCCACCGGAAGGCTGGGCGGAACTTCTGACGGGGACGGGTCACAAACTCTGAGCCAATAGGAGAGGTCCAGCCTAACAGGCCAGTTAGGCAGAGGCCTCCATTTTACCCATGGACACACAACGGCCCCTTCTGTCCTTGGCCACAAAATCGAGGGCACCCAGGGAATAACTTCACAGCAGGCAACCCCTGATGTGGACAGGTTCGACATACTGCCACAGCAGGCAGGTACCTGGGATATCAGTAGCCAAGGCGCCCTTCCTCAGCATCTATGGCCCCTCTCTGTATGTGTTCATTCAGAGAAATCTCTCCGTTCTACCCCTGAGACAAATCACAGCTATGAGGGGCCTGAGAGAGAGCCTGGAGATGAAACAGGGGAGGCTTCTGGCTGTACCGCGTCCCCGTGGGTAGAGAATAGCAGTTAGTCTCTCTGGAAGGTCTTAGCTTCTGTTGATTGACATGGGCAATACGGTAGGGGCGGACCCTGGCCAGGTGGAGCTTGTGGGCAGATGCAACCTCTGGGGGAAGAATAATTCCGCTGCTGCTTTGTATGCTGTAAACCTCCCCACGCCGGGTGGGATGGGCAGAGAACATTGACCCACAACTGCCAGGGGCCTTTCCTGGGACTAAAGATCCCAACCTGGTCTCAACCTTGTCGCCTTCTCAGCACATACCTTTCCTGCACACATAATCCTGCCTTTCTCCGTCACTGCCTGATCCTACTAGGAAAAAAGTATGCCGCCCAAAAAGGCCGATGTCAGGGAAATCGAGGAGACACTGCCATTTTCCCAATTTTTGCTGTCTACATATCCCCGCCTCCGGTGGAAGGCTGCGTATGTGGCCGGGCAGCCAAGGCAAGGCCGAAATCCTGGCATCCTGGGCCCCAGCAATCCAATGGTTTATGGACGTGGGGACCCGGATGACATCTTTCCCACATACAGGAGGAATCCTTGGGCCCTTCACTGGCTCGCCCTTCAGCTCGGCCACGTCCACTACTGGCCCTGGCCCTTGGCCGGTGCCCCATTTAACGTGTGCTCCGGAGCGATGTTTCTCCACCCATCGCTATCATTCTGCCACCAGGGGATATGTGAGAGTGGGAGTCACCATTTGTCACTGGCAGCAGTGTCACAAGTCACTAGACTTCCAGGTACCAGCTGGCCTAGGCTGCCTTCTGCCCCAGGCAAGGTCCCGAATCCTTTATCCCAGATGCTGACACCTGGGCACTGGCGGATATTCATTTTTATCAACACAGAGGTCTGAGTGAGGGTCAGCAGGCCAGCTAGGTGAAGTCAAGGCCAGGTGGGCGGGACTAAGGCTCCTTTGCCATCACCATGGAGACAGTCCCACCACCGGAACAGTGGGCGGAGCTTACGATGGGCCTGGTGACAAGACTGAGCCAGTGGCACAGATCTGGCCCGCCAGGCAGGTGACACAGGGCCCTCCATTATGACCTATGACACCTAGTGGCCACAGGATTTGAGCACACCCTGGGAAAGCCTACGCAGGCACAGGGGAGCTTCTGGTTCCGACTGGTTCAGGGCATTGCTACAACAGGCCAGGTACCTCTTTCCCACTTTCCAGAGGATATCAGTACGCAATGCAACCCCACTCAGCATCTCTTGCCTCTCTCTGTCTCTCTCTGGATGTGTTCGTTCTCTGAAATCTCTTCCTTCTCCCCCTGAGTCACTGCACAGCTTGGAGTGCCTGACACAGTGCCTAGAGACGAAAGAGCAAAGGCGGAAGGCCTCTGGCTCTACTGGTTGCCCATGGGCAGACAAGATCTGCTAGTCTATCTGGAAGGTCTAGAGAGTGGTGATTGACTGCGGATCTACATCACGGGGCCGACCCTGGCCAGCTGAAGCTTGCTGACATGTGGCAGCCTCTCCGGAGACTACTAATTCCGCTGGTCACATTGTATGCAAATACCCAGCTGAGAGCACAGGGCAGAAAACATTGACACATACCTGCCAGAGGCCTATTCTGGGTCTGAAGAGTCCACCCTGGTCTCCAGCGACTCAGCATCTCAGCACACGCTTTGCCTGCACACATGGAATCCGCCTCTCTCCACAAATGCCTTCTCCTGCTAGGAAACACACGATGTCACTCAGCCAAAGGAGAGCACAGGCAAAGTCAACTGAAGCCCGCGTTTTCACGATTTTGCCCTGTGCTGGTCCACAGCCTCCGGGGCACACTGCATGTGCGTCACTTCTCCGAAGACAAGGCCGAAATCCGGGCATCCAGGGCCCTAGCAGTCCAGAGTCTGCGGATGGCGGCATATGGATCACCTCTTTGCCACGTACAGGAGGGAGGCCTGGGCCCTAGCCTGGCTCCGCTAGAGCTGCACGACCTCAGCTATTTTCCCTGACCTTTGGCCCGTGCCCCCGTGAGTGTGTGATTTCTAGTTACACTTCTCCTCCGACCACTCTGAATCCGCCACCTGCGGATACCTCAGCGTGGACATGAACATCTATCACTGTCTGCAGTGTCACAGGTCACTAGGAGTCTAGGCTCAGGCTGACCTTGGCTGTCTTCTGCCCAGGCAAGGAGCCTAATCCTTCCAAGGAAATGAGGACACGTGCTCACTGGCCGACATCCTTTCTTTCATCCACACAGCGGTCTGTACGAGGGTAAAGAGGCCAGGTAGGATAGGTGAAGGCTGAGTGCGGGGCCTAAGGATTCTTTCTCAATCACCTTGGAGAAAGCCACCGGAAGGCTGGGCGGAACTTCTGACGGGGACGGGTCACAAACTCTGAGCCAATAGGAGAGGTCCAGCCTAACAGGCCAGTTAGGCAGAGGCCTCCATTTTACCCATGGACACACAACGGCCCCTTCTGTCCTTGGCCACAAAATCGAGGGCACCCAGGGAATAACTTCACAGCAGGCAACCCCTGATGTGGACAGGTTCGACATACTGCCACAGCAGGCAGGTACCTGGGATATCAGTAGGCAAGGCGCCCTTCCTCAGCATCTATGGCCCCTCTCTGTATGTGTTCATTCAGAGAAATCTCTCCGTTCTACCCCTGAGACAAATCACAGCTATGAGGGGGCTGAGAGAGAGCCTGGAGATGAAACAGGGGAGGCTTCTGGCTGTACCGTGTCCCCGTGGGTAGAGAATAGCAGTTAGTCTCTCTGGAAGGTCTTAGCTTCTGTTGATTGACATGGGCAATACGGTAGGGGCGGACCCTGGCCAGGTGGAGCTTGTGGGCAGATGCAACCTCTGGGGGAAGAATAATTCCGCTGCTGCTTTGTATGCTGTAAACCTCCCCACGCCAGGTGGGATGGGCAGAGAACATTGACCCACAACTGCCAGGGGCCTTTCCTGGGACTAAAGATCCCAACCTGGTCTCAACCTTGTCGCCTTCTCAGCACATACCTTTCCTGCACACATAATCCTGCCTTTCTCCGTCACTGCCTGATCCTACTAGGAAAAAAGTATGCCGCCCAAAAAGGCCGATGTCAGGGAAATCGAGGAGACACTGCCATTTTCCCAATTTTTGCTGTCTACATATCCCCGCCTCCGGTGGAAGGCTGCGTATGTGGCCGGGCAGCCAAGGCAAGGCCGAAATCCTGGCATCCTGGGCCCCAGCAATCCAATGGTTTATGGACGTGGGGACCCGGATGACATCTTTCCCACATACAGGAGGAATCCTTGGGCCCTTCACTGGCTCGCCCTTCAGCTCGGCCACGTCCACTACTGGCCCTGGCCCTTGGCCGGTGCCCCATTTAACGTGTGCTCCGGAGCGATGTTTCTCCACCCATCGCTATCATTCTGCCACCAGGGGATATGTGAGAGTGGGAGTCACCATTTGTCACTGGCAGCAGTGTCACAAGTCACTAGACTTCCAGGTACCAGTTGGCCTAGGCTGCCTTCTGCCCCAGGCAAGGTCCCGAATCCTTTATCCCAGATGCTGACACCTGGGCACTGGCGGATATTCATTTTTATCAACACAGAGGTCTGAGTGAGGGTCAGCAGGCCAGCTAGGTGAAGTCAAGGCCAGGTGGGCGGGACTAAGGCTCCTTTGCCATCACCATGGAGACAGTCCCACCACCGGAACAGTGGGCGGAGCTCACGATGGGCCTGGTGACAAGACTGAGCCAGTGGCAGAGATCTGGCCGGCCAGGCAGGTGACACAGGGCCCTCCATTATGACCTATGACACCTAGTGGCCACAGGATTTGAGCACACCCTGGGAAAGCCTACGCAGGCACCGGGGAGCTTCTGGTTCCGACTGGTTCAGGGCATTGCTACAACAGGCCAGGTACCTCTTTCCCACTTTCCAGAGGATATCAGTACGCAATGCAACCCCACTCAGCATCTCTTGCCTCTCTCTGTCTCTCTCTGGATGTGTTCGTTCTCTGAAATCTCTTCCTTCTCCCCCTGAGTCACTGCACAGCTTGGAGTGCCTGACACAGTGCCTAGAGACGAAAGAGCAAAGGCGGAAGGCCTCTGGCTCTACTGGTTGCCCATGGGCAGACAAGATCTGCTAGTCTATCTGGAAGGTCTAGAGAGTGGTGATTGACTGTGGATCTACATCACGGGGCCGACCCTGGCCAGCTGAAGCTTGCTGACATGTGCAGCCTCTCCGGAGACTACTAATTCCGCTGGTCACATTGTATGCAAATACCCAGCTGAGAGCACAGGGCAGAAAACATTGACACATACCTGCCAGAGGCCTATTCTGGGTCTGAAGAGTCCACCCTGGTCTCCAGCGACTCAGCATCTCAGCACACGCTTTGCCTGCACACATGGAATCCTCCTCTCTCCACAAATGCCTTCTCCTGCTAGGAAACACACGATGTCACTCAGCCAAAGGAGAGCCCAGGCAAAGTCAACTGAAGCCCGCGTTTTCACGATTTTGCCCTGTGCTGGTCCACAGCCTCCGGGGCACACTGCATGTGCGTCACTTCTCCGAAGACAAGGCCGAAATTCGGGCATCCAGGGCCCTAGCAGTCCAGAGTCTGCGGATGGCGGCATATGGATCACCTCTTTGCCACGTACAGGAGGGAGGCCTGGGCCCTAGCCTGGCTCCGCTAGAGCTGCACGACCTCAGCTATTTTCCCTGACCTTTGGCCCGTGCCCCCGTGAGTGTGTGATTTCTAGTTACACTTCTCCTACGACCACTCTGAATCCGCCACCTGCGGATACCTCAGCGTGGACATGAACATCTATCACTGTCTGCAGTGTCACAGGTCACTAGGAGTCTAGGCTCAGGCTGACCTTGGCTGTCTTCTGCCCAGGCAAGGAGCCTAATCCTTCCAAGGAAATGAGGACACGTGCTCTCTGGCCGACATCCTTTCTTTCATCCACACGGCGGTCTCTACGAGGGTAAAGAGGCCAGGTAGGACAGGTGAAGGCTGAGTGCGGGGCCTAAGGCTTCTTTCTCAATCACCATGGAGAAAGCCACCGGAAGGCTGGGCGGAACTTCTGACGGGGACGGGTCACAAACTCTGAGCCAATAGGAGAGGTCCAGCCTAACAGGCCAGTTAGGCAGAGGCCTCCATTTTACCCATGGACACACAACGGCCCCTTCTGTCCTTGGCCACAAAATCGAGGGCACCCAGGGAATAACTTCACAGCAGGCAACCCCTGATGTGGACAGGTTCGACATACTGCCACAGCAGGCAGGTACCTGGGATATCAGTAGGCAAGGCGCCCTTCCTCAGCATCTATGGCCCCTCTCTGTATGTGTTCATTCAGAGAAATCTCTCCGTTCTACCCCTGAGACAAATCACAGCTATGAGGGGCCTGAGAGAGAGCCTGGAGATGAAACAGGGGAGGCTTCTGGCTGTACCGCGTCCCCGTGGGTAGAGAATAGCAGTTAGTCTCTCTGGAAGGTCTTAGCTTCTGTTGATTGACATGGGCAATACGGTAGGGGCGGACCCTGGCCAGGTGGAGCTTGTGGGCAGATGCAACCTCTGGGGGAAGAATAATTCCGCTGCTGCTTTGTATGCTGTAAACCTCCCCACGCCAGGTGGGATGGGCAGAGAACATTGACCCACAACTGCCAGGGGCCTTTCCTGGGACTAAAGATCCCAACCTGGTCTCAACCTTGTCGCCTTCTCAGCACATACCTTTCCTGCACACATAATCCTGCCTTTCTCCGTCACTGCCTGATCCTACTAGGAAAAAAGCATGCCGCCCAAAAAGGCCGATGTCAGGGAAATCGAGGAGACACTGCCATTTTCCCAATTTTTGCTGTCTACATATCCCCGCCTCCGGTGGAAGGCTGCGTATGTGGCCGGGCAGCCAAGGCAAGGCCGAAATCCTGGCATCCTGGGCCCCAGCAATCCAATGGTTTATGGACGTGGGGACCCGGATGACATCTTTCCCACATACAGGAGGAATCCTTGGGCCCTTCACTGGCTCGCCCTTCAGCTCGGCCACGTCCACTACTGGCCCTGGCCCTTGGCCGGTGCCCCATTTAACGTGTGCTCCGGAGCGATGTTTCTCCACCCATCGCTATCATTCTGCCACCAGGGGATATGTGAGAGTGGGAGTCACCATTTGTCACTGGCAGCAGTGTCACAAGTCACTAGACTTCCAGGTACCAGCTGGCCTAGGCTGCCTTCTGCCCCAGGCAAGGTCCCGAATCCTTTATCCCAGATGCTGACACCTGGGCACTGGCGGATATTCATTTTTATCAACACAGAGGTCTGAGTGAGGGTCAGCAGGCCAGCTAGGTGAAGTCAAGGCCAGGTGGGCGGGACTAAGGCTCCTTTGCCATCACCATGGAGACAGTCCCACCACCGGAACAGTGGGCGGAGCTTACGATGGGCCTGGTGACAAGACTGAGCCAGTGGCAGAGATCTGGCCCGCCAAGCAGATGACACAGGGCCCTCCATTATGACCTATGACACCTAGTGGCCACAGGATTTGAGCACACCCTGGGAAAGCCTACGCAGGCACAGGGGAGCTTCTGGTTCCGACTGGTTCAGGGCATTGCTACAACAGGCCAGGTACCTCTTTCCCACTTTCCAGAGGATATCAGTACGCAATGCAACCCCACTCAGCATCTCTTGCCTCTCTCTGTCTCTCTCTGGATGTGTTCGTTCTCTGAAATCTCTTCCTTCTCCCCCTGAGTCACTGCACAGCTTGGAGTGCCTGACACAGTGCCTAGAGACGAAAGAGCAAAGGCGGAAGGCCTCTGGCTCTACTGGTTGCCCATGGGCAGACAAGATCTGCTAGTCTATCTGGAAGGTCTAGAGAGTGGTGATTGACTGCGGATCTACATCACGGGGCCGACCCTGGCCAGGTGAAGCTTGCTGACATGTGGCAGCCTCTCCGGAGACTACTAATTCCTCTGGTCACATTGTATGCAAATACCCAGCTGAGAACACAGGGCAGAAAACATTGACACATACCTGCCAGAGGCCTATTCTGGGTCTGAAGAGTCCACCCTGGTCTCCAGCGACTCAGCATCTCAGCACACGCTTTGCCTGCACGCATGGAATCCACCTATCTCCACAAATGCCTTCTCCTGCTAGGAAACACACGATGTCACTCAGCCAAAGGAGATCCCAGGCAAAGTCAACTGAAGCCCGCTTTTTCACGATTTTGCCCTGTGCTGGTCCACAGCCTCCGGGGCACACTGCATGTGCGTCACTTCTCCGAAGACAAGGCCGAAATTCGGGCATCCAGGGCCCTAGCAGTCCAGAGTCTGCGGATGGCGGCATATGGATCACCTCTTTGCCACGTACAGGAGGGAGGCCTGGGCCCTAGCCTGGCTCCGCTAGAGCTGCACGACCTCAGCTATTTTCCCTGACCTTTGGCCCGTGCCCCCGTGAGTGTGTGATTTCTAGTTACACTTCTCCTACGACCACTCTGAATCCGCCACCTGCGGATACCTCAGCGTGGACATGAACATCTATCACTGTCTGCAGTGTCACAGGTCACTAGGAGTCTAGGCTCAGGCTGACCTTGGCTGTCTTCTGCCCAGGCAAGGAGCCTAATCCTTCCAGGGAAATGAGGACACGTGCTCACTGGCCGACATCCTTTCTTTCATCCACACGGCGGTCTGTACGAGGGTAAAGAGGCCAGGTAGGACAGGTGAAGGCTGAGTGCGGGGCCTAAGGCTTCTTTCTCAATCACCATGGAGACAGCCACCGGAAGGCTGGGCGGAAGTTCTCACGGGGACGGGTCACAAACTCTGAGCCAATAGGAGAGGTCCAGCCTAACAGGCCAGTTAGGCAGAGGCCTCCATTTTACCCATGGACACACAACGGCCCCTTCTGTCCTTGGCCACAAAATCGAGGGCACCCAGGGAATAACTTCACAGCAGGCAACCCCTGATGTGGACAGGTTCGACATACTGCCACAGCAGGCAGGTACCTGGGATATCAGTAGGCAAGGTGCCCTTCCTCAGCATCTATGGCCCCTCTCTGTATGTGTTCATTCAGAGAAATCTCTCCGTTCTACCCCTGAGACAAATCACAGCTATGAGGGGCCTGAGAGAGAGCCTGGAGATGAAACAGGGGAGGCTTCTGGCTGTACCGCGTCCCCGTGGGTAGAGAATAGCAGTTAGTCTCTCTGGAAGGTCTTAGCTTCTGTTGATTGACATGGGCAATACGGTAGGGGCGGACCCTGGCCAGGTGGAGCTTGTGGGCAGATGCAACCTCTGGGGGAAGAATAATTCCGCTGCTGCTTTGTATGCTGTAAACCTCCCCACGCCAGGTGGGATGGGCAGAGAACATTGACCCACAACTGCCAGGGGCCTTTCCTGGGACTAAAGATCCCAACCTGGTCTCAACCTTGTCGCCTTCTCAGCACATACCTTTCCTGCACACATAATCCTGCCTTTCTCCGTCACTGCCTGATCCTACTAGGAAAAAAGCATGCCGCCCAAAAAGGCCGATGTCAGGGAAATCGAGGAGACACTGCCATTTTCCCAATTTTTGCTGTCTACATATCCCCGCCTCCGGTGGAAGGCTGCGTATGTGGCCGGGCAGCCAAGGCAAGGCCGAAATCCTGGCATCCTGGGCCCCAGCAATCCAATGGTTTATGGACGTGGGGACCCGGATGACATCTTTCCCACATACAGGAGGAATCCTTGGGCCCTTCACTGGCTCGCCCTTCAGCTCGGCCACGTCCACTACTGGCCCTGGCCCTTGGCCGGTGCCCCATTTAACGTGTGCTCCGGAGCGATGTTTCTCCACCCATCGCTATCATTCTGCCACCAGGGGATATGTGAGAGTGGGAGTCACCATTTGTCACTGGCAGCAGTGTCACAAGTCACTAGACTTCCAGGTACCAGCTGGCCTAGGCTGCCTTCTGCCCCAGGCAAGGTCCCGAATCCTTTATCCCAGATGCTGACACCTGGGCACTGGCGGATATTCATTTTTATCAACACAGAGGTCTGAGTGAGGGTCAGCAGGCCAGCTAGGTGAAGTCAAGGCCAGGTGGGCGGGACTAAGGCTCCTTTGCCATCACCATGGAGACAGTCCCACCACCGGAACAGTGGGCGGAGCTTACGATGGGCCTGGTGACAAGACTGAGCCAGTGGCAGAGATCTGGCCCGCCAGGCAGATGACACAGGGCCCTCCATTATGACCTATGACACCTAGTGGCCACAGGATTTGAGCACACCCTGGGAAAGCCTACGCAGGCACCGGGGAGCTTCTGGTTCCGACTGGTTCAGGGCATTGCTACAACAGGCCAGGTACCTCTTTCCCACTTTCCAGAGGATATCAGTACGCAATGCAACCCCACTCAGCATCTCTTGCCTCTCTCTGTCTCTCTCTGGATGTGTTCGTTCTCTGAAATCTCTTCCTTCTCCCCCTGAGTCACTGCACAGTTCGGAGTGCCTGACACAGTGCCTAGAGACGAAAGAGCAAAGGCGGAAGGCCTCTGGCTCTACTGGTTGCCCATGGGCAGACAAGATCTGCTAGTCTATCTGGAAGGTCTAGAGAGTGGTGATTGACTGCGGATCTACATCACGGGGCCGACCCTGGCCAGGTGAAGCTTGCTGACATGTGCAGCCTCTCCGGAGACTACTAATTCCGCTGGTCACATTGTATGCAAATACCCAGCTGAGAGCACAGGGCAGAAAACATTGACACATACCTGCCAGAGGCCTATTCTGGGTCTGAAGAGTCCACCCTGGTCTCCAGCGACTCAGCATCTCAGCACAGGCTTTGCCTGCACACATGGAAACCGCCTCTCTCCACAAATGCCTTCTCCTGCTAGGAAACACACGATGTCACTCAGCCAAAGGAGAGCACAGGCAAAGTCAACTGAAGCCCGCGTTTTCACGATTTTGCCCTGTGCTGGTCCACAGCCTCCGGGGCACACTGCATGTGGGTCACTTCTCCGAAGACAAGGCCGAAATTCGGGCATCCAGGGCCCTAGCAGTCCAGAGTCTGCGGATGGCGGCATATGGATCACCTCTTTGCCACGTACAGGAGGGAGGCCTGGGCCCTAGCCTGGCTCCGCTAGAGCTGCACGACCTCAGCTATTTTCCCTGACCTTTGGCCCGTGCCCCCGTGAGTGTGTGATTTCTAGTTACACTTCTCCTACGACCACTCTGAATCCGCCACCTGCGGATACCTCAGCGTGGACATGAACATCTATCACTGTCTGCAGTGTCACAGGTCACTAGGAGTCTAGGCTCAGGCTGACCTTGGCTGTCTTCTGCCCAGGCAAGGAGCCTAATCCTTCCAAGGAAATGAGGACACGTGCTCACTGGCCGACATCCTTTCTTTCATCCACACGGCGGTCTGTACGAGGGTAAAGAGGCCAGGTAGGATAGGTGAAGGCTGAGTGCGGGGCCTAAGGATTCTTTCTCAATCACCTTGGAGAAAGCCACCGGAAGGCTGGGCGGAACTTCTGACGGGGACGGGTCACAAACTCTGAGCCAATAGGAGAGGTCCAGCCTAACAGGCCAGTTAGGCAGAGGCCTCCATTTTACCCATGGACACACAACGGCCCCTTCTGTCCTTGGCCACAAAATCGAGGGCACCCAGGGAATAACTTCACAGCAGGCAACCCCTGATGTGGACAGGTTCGACATACTGCCACAGCAGGCAGGTACCTGGGATATCAGTAGGCAAGGCGCCCTTCCTCAGCATCTATGGCCCCTCTCTGTATGTGTTCATTCAGAGAAATCTCTCCGTTCTACCCCTGAGACAAATCACAGCTATGAGGGGGCTGAGAGAGAGCCTGGAGATGAAACAGGGGAGGCTTCTGGCTGTACCGCGTCCCCGTGGGTAGAGAATAGCAGTTAGTCTCTCTGGAAGGTCTTAGCTTCTGTTGATTGACATGGGCAATACGGTAGGGGCGGACCCTGGCCAGGTGGAGCTTGTGGGCAGATGCAACCTCTGGGGGAAGAATAATTCCGCTGCTGCTTTGTGTGCTGTAAACCTCCCCACGCCAGGTGGGATGGGCAGAGAACATTGACCCACAACTGCCAGGGGCCTTTCCTGGGACTAAAGATCCCAACCTGGTCTCAACCTTGTCGCCTTCTCAGCACATACCTTTCCTGCACACATAATCCTGCCTTTCTCCGTCACTGCCTGATCCTACTAGGAAAAAAGCATGCCGCCCAAAAAGGCCGATGTCAGGGAAATCGAGGAGACACTGCCATTTTCCCAATTTTTGCTATCTACATATCCCCGCCTCCGGTGGAAGGCTGCGTATGTGGCCGGGCAGCCAAGGCAAGGCCGAAATCCTGGCATCCTGGGCCCCAGCAATCCAATGGTTTATGGACGTGGGGACCCGGATGACATCTTTCCCACATACAGGAGGAATCCTTGGACCCTTCACTGGCTCGCCCTTCAGCTCGGCCACGTCCACTACTGGCCCTGGCCCTTGGCCGGTGCCCCATTTAACGTGTGCTCCGGAGCGATGTTTCTCCACCCATCGCTATCATTCTGCCACCAGGGGATATGTGAGAGTGGGAGTCACCATTTGTCACTGGCAGCAGTGTCACAAGTCACTAGACTTCCAGGTACCAGCTGGCCTAGGCTGCCTTCTGCCCCAGGCAAGGTCCCGAATCCTTTATCCCAGATGCTGACACCTGTTCACTTGCGGATATTCATTTTTATCAACACAGAGGTCTGAGTGAGGGTCAGCAGGCCAGCTAGGTGAAGTCAAGGCCAGGTGGGCGGGACTAAGGCTCCTTTGCCATCACCATGGAGACAGTCCCACCACCGGAACAGTGGGCGGAGCTTACGATGGGCCTGGTGACAAGACTGAGCCAGTGGCAGAGATCTGGCCCGCCAGGCAGATGACACAGGGCCCTCCATTATGACCTATGACACCTAGTGGCCACAGGATTTGAGCACACCCTGGGAAAGCCTACGCAGGCACCGGGGAGCTTCTGGTTCCGACTGGTTCAGGGCATTGCTACAACAGGCCAGGTACCGCTTTCCCACTTTCCAAAGGATATCAGAACGCAATGCAACCCCACTCAGCATCTCTTGCCTCTCTCTGTCTCTCTCTGGATGTGTTCGTTCTCTGAAATCTCTTCCTTCTCCCCCTGAGTCACTGCACAGCTTGGAGTGCCTGACACAGTGCCTAGAGACGAAAGAGCAAAGGCGGAAGGCCTCTGGCTCTACTGGTTGCCCATGGGCAGACAAGATCTGCTAGTCTATCTGGAAGGTCTAGAGAGTGGTGATTGACTGCGGATCTCCATCACGGGGCTGACCCTGGCTAGGTGAAGCTTGCTGACATGTGCAGCCTCTCTGGAGACTACTAATTCTGCTAGTCACATTGTATGCAAATACCCAGCTGAGAGCACAGGGCAGAAAACATTGACACATACCTGCCAGAGGCCTATTCTGGGTCTGAAGAGTCCACCCTGGTCTCCAGGGACTCAGCATCTCAGCACACGCTTTGCCTGCACGCATGGAATCCGCCTCTCTCCACAAATGCCTTCTCCTGCTAGGAAACACAGGATGTCACTCAGCCAAAGGAGAGCACAGGCAAAGTCAACTGAAGCCCGCGTTTTCACGATTTTGCCCTGTGCCGGTCCACAGCCTCCGGGGCACACTGCATGTGCGTCACTTATCCGAAGACAAGGCCGAAATTCGGGCATCCAGGGCCCTAGCAGTCCAGAGTCTGCGGATGGCGGCATATGGATCACCTCTTTGCCACGTACAGGAGGGAGGCCTGGGCCCTAGCCTGGCTCTGCTAGAGCTGCACGACCTCAGCTATTTTCCCTGACCTTTGGCCCGTGCCCCCGTGAGTGTGTGATTTCTAGTTACACTTCTCCTCCGACCACTCTGAATCCGTCACCTGCGGATACCTCAGCGTGGACATGAACATCTATCACTGTCTGCAGTGTCACAGGTCACTAGGAGTCTAGGCTCAGGCTGACCTTGGCTGTCTTCTGCCCAGGCAAGGAGCCTAATCCTTCCAAGGAAATGAGGACACGTGCTCACTGGCCGACATCCTTTCTTTCATCCACACAGCGGTCTGTACGAGGGTAAAGAGGCCAGGTAGGATAGGTGAAGGCTGAGTGCGGGGCCTAAGGATTCTTTCTCAATCACCTTGGAGAAAGCCACCGGAAGGCTGGGCGGAACTTCTGACGGGGACGGGTCACAAACTCTGAGCCAATAGGAGAGGTCCAGCCTAACAGGCCAGTTAGGCAGAGGCCTCCATTTTACCCATGGACACACAACGGCCCCTTCTGTCCTTGGCCACAAAATCGAGGGCACCCCTGGAATAACTTCACAGCAGGCAACCCCTGATGTGGACAGGTTCGACATACTGCCACAGCAGGCAGGTACCTGGGATATCAGTAGGCAAGGCGCCCTTCCTCAGCATCTATGGCCCCTCTCTGTATGTGTTCATTCAGAGAAATCTCTCCGTTCTACCCCTGAGACAAATCACAGCTATGAGGGGCCTGAGAGAGAGCCTGGAGATGAAACAGGGGAGGCTTCTGGCTGTACCGCGTCCCCGTGGGTAGAGAATAGCAGTTAGTCTCTCTGGAAGGTCTTAGCTTCTGTTGATTGACATGGGCAATACGGTAGGGGCGGACCCTGGCCAGGTGGAGCTTGTGGGCAGATGCAACCTCTGGGGGAAGAATAATTCCGCTGCTGCTTTGTATGCTGTAAACCTCCCCACGCCAGGTGGGATGGGCAGAGAACATTGACCCACAACTGCCAGGGGCCTTTCCTGGGACTAAAGATCCCAACCTGGTCTCAACCTTGTCGCCTTCTCAGCACATACCTTTCCTGCACACATAATCCTGCCTTTCTCCGTCACTGCCTGATCCTACTAGGAAAAAAGCATGCCGCCCAAAAAGGCCGATGTCAGGGAAATCGAGGAGACACTGCCATTTTCCCAATTTTTGCTGTCTACATAACCCTCGCCTCCGGTGGAAGGCTGCGTATGTGGCCGGGCAGCCAAGGCAAGGCCGAAATCCTGGCATCCTGGGCCCCAGCAATCCAATGGTTTATGGACGTGGGGACCCGGATGACATCTTTCCCACATACAGGAGGAATCCTTGGGCCCTTCACTGGCTCGCCCTTCAGCTCGGCCACGTCCACTACTGGCCCTGGCCCTTGGCCGGTGCCCCATTTAACGTGTGCTCCGGAGCGATGTTTCTCCACCCATCGCTATCATTCTGCCACCAGGGGATATGTGAGAGTGGGAGACACCATTTGTCACTGGCAGCAGTGTCACAAGTCACTAGACTTCCAGGTACCAGCTGGCCTAGGCTGCCTTCTGCCCCAGGCAAGGTCCCGAATCCTTTATCCCAGATGCTGACACCTGGGCACTGGCGGATATTCATTTTTATCAACACAGAGGTCTGAGTGAGGGTCAGCAGGCCAGCTAGGTGAAGTCAAGGCCAGGTGGGCGGGACTAAGGCTCCTTTGCCATCACCATGGAGACAGTCCCACCACCGGAACAGTGGGCGGAGCTTACGATGGGCCTGGTGACAAGACTGAGCCAATGGCAGAGATCTGGCCCGCCAGGCAGATGACACAGGGCCCTCCATTATGACCTATGACACCTAGTGGCCACAGGATTTGAGCACACCCTGGGAAAGCCTATGCAGGCACAGGGGAGCTTCTGGTTCCGACTGGTTCAGGGCATTGCTACAACAGGCCAGGTACCTCTTTCCCACTTTCCAGAGGATATCAGTACGCAATGCAACCCCACTCAGCATCTCTTGCCTCTCTCTGTCTCTCTCTGGATGTGTTCGTTCTCTGAAATCTCTTCCTTCTCCCCCTGAGTCACTGCACAGCTTGGAGTGCCTGACACAGTGCCTAGAGACGAAAGAGCAAAGGCGAAAGGCCTCTGGCTCTACTGGTTGCCCATGGGCAGACAAGATCTGCTAGTCTATCTGGAAGGTCTAGAGAGTGGTGATTGACTGCGGATCTACATCACGGGGCCGACCCTGGCCAGGTGAAGCTTGCTGACATGTGGCAGCCTCTCCGGAGACTACTAATTCCGCTGGTCACATTGTATGCAAATACCCAGCTGAGAGCACAGGGCAGAAAACATTGACACATACCTGCCAGAGGCCTATTCTGGGTCTGAAGAGTCCACCCTGGTCTCCAGCGACTCAGCATCTCAGCACACGCTTTGCCCGCACGCATGGAATCCGCCTCTCTCCACAAATGCCTTCTCCTGCTAGGAAACACAGGATGTCACTCAGCCAAAGGAGAGCACAGGCAAAGTCAACTGAAGCCCACGTTTTCACGATTTTGCCCTCTGCCGGTCCACCGCCTCCGGGGCACACTGCATGTGCGTCACTTCTCTGAAGACAAGGCCGAAATCCGGGCATCCAGGGCCCTAACAGTCCAGAGTCTGCGGATGGCGGCATATGGATCACCTCTTTGCCACGTACAGGAGGGAGGCCTGGGCCCTAGCCTGGCTCCGCTAGAGCTGCACGACCTCAGCTATTTTCTCTGACCTTTGGCCCGTGCCCCCGTGAGTGTGTGATTTCTAGTTACACTTCTCCTCCGACCACTCTGAATCCGCCACCTGCGGATACCTCAGCGTGGACATGAACATCTATCACTGTCTGCAGTGTCACAAGTCACTAGGAGTCTAGGCTCAGGCTGACCTTGGCTGTCTTCTGCCCAGGCAAGGAGCCTAATCCTTCCAAGGAAATGAGGACACGTGCTCACTGGCCGACATCCTTTCTTTCATCCACACGGCGGTCTGTACGAGGGTAAAGAGGCCAGGTAGGACAGGTGAAGGCTGAGTGCGGGGCCTAAGGATTCTTTCTCAATCACCTTGGAGAAAGCCACCGGAAGGCTGGGCGGAACTTCTGACGGGGACGGGTCACAAACTCTGAGCCAATAGGAGAGGTCCAGCCTAACAGGCCAGTTAGGCAGAGGCCTCCATTTTACCCATGGACACACAACGGCCCCTTCTGTCCTTGGCCACAAAATCGAGGGCACCCAGGGAATAACTTCACAGCAGGCAACCCCTGATGTGGACAGGTTCGACATACTGCCACAGCAGGCAGGTACCTGGGATATCAGTAGGCAAGGCGCCCTTCCTCAGCATCTATGGCCCCTCTCTGTATGTGTTCATTCAGAGAAATCTCTCCGTTCTACCCCTGAGACAAATCACAGCTATGAGGGGCCTGAGAGAGAGCCTGGAGATGAAACAGGGGAGGCTTCTGGCTGTACCGCGTCCCCGTGGGTAGAGAATAGCAGTTAGTCTCTCTGGAAGGTCTTAGCTTCTGTTGATTGACATGGGCAATACGGTAGGGGCGGACCCTGGCCAGGGGGAGCTTGTGGGCAGATGCAACCTCTGGGGGAAGAATAATTCCGCTGCTGCTTTGTATGCTGTAAACCTCCCCACGCCAGGTGGGATGGCCAGAGAACATTGACCCACAACTGCCAGGGGCCTTTCCTGGGACTAAAGATCCCAACCTGGTCTCAACCTTGTCGCCTTCTCAGCACATACCTTTCCTGCACACATAATCCTGCCTTTCTCCGTCACTGCCTGATCCTACTAGGAAAAAAGCATGCCGCCCAAAAAGGCCGATGTCAGGGAAATCGAGGAGACACTGCCATTTTCCCAATTTTTGCTGTCTACATATCCCCGCCTCCGGTGGAAGGCTGCGTATGTGGCCGGGCAGCCAAGGCAAGGCCGAAATCCTGGCATCCTGGGCCCCAGCAATCCAATGGTTTATGGACGTGGGGACCCGGATGACATCTTTCCCACATACAGGAGGAATCCTTGGGCCCTTCACTGGCTCGCCCTTCAGCTCGGCCACGTCCACTACTGGCCCTGGCCCTTGGCCGGTGCCCCATTTAACGTGTGCCCCGGAGCGATGTTTCTCCACCCATCGCTATCATTCTGCCACCAGGGGATATGTGAGAGTGGGAGTCACCATTTGTCACTGGCAGCAGTGTCACAAGTCACTAGACTTCCAGGTACCAGCTGGCCTAGGCTGCCTTCTGCCCCAGGGAAGGTCCCGAATCCTTTATCCCAGATGCTGACACCTGGGCACTGGCGGATATTCATTTTTATCAACACAGAGGTCTGAGTGAGGGTCAGCAGGCCAGCTAGGTGAAGTCAAGGCCAGGTGGGCGGGACTAAGGCTCCTTTGCCATCACCATGGAGACAGTCCCACCACCGGAACAGTGGGCGGAGCTTACGATGGGCCTGGTGACAAGACTGAGCCAGTGGTAGAGATCTGGCCCGCCAGGCAGATGACACAGGGCCCTCCATTATGACCTATGACACCTAGTGGCCACAGGATTTGAGCACACCCTGGGAAAGCCTACGCAGGCACCGGGGAGCTTCTGGTTCCGACTGGTTCAGGGCATTGCTACAACAGGCCAGGTACCTCTTTCCCACTTTCCAGAGGATATCAGTACGCAATGCAACCCCACTCAGCATCTCTTGCCTCTCTCTGTCTCTCTCTGGATGTGTTCGTTCTCTGAAATCTCTTCCTTCTCCCCCTGAGTCACTGCACAGCTTGGAGTGCCTGACACAGTGCCTAGAGACGAAAGAGCAAAGGCGGAAGGCCTCTGGCTCTACTGGTTGCCCATGGGCAGACAAGATCTGCTAGTCTATCTGGAAGGTCTAGAGAGTGGTGATTGACTGCGGATCTCCATCACGGGGCTGACCTTGGCTAGGTGAAGCTTGCTGACATGTGCAGCCTCTCCGGAGACTACTAATTCCGCTGGTCACATTGTATGCAAATACCCAGCTGAGAGCACAGGGCAGAAAACATTGACACATACCTGCCAGAGGCCTATTCTGGGTCTGAAGAGTCCACCCTGGTCTCCAGCGACTCAGCATCTCAGCACACGCTTTGCCTGCACGCATGGAATCCGCCTCTCTCCACAAATGCCTTCTCCTGCTAGGAAACACACGATGTCACTCAGCCAAAGGAGAGCCCAGGCAAAGTCAACTGAAGCCCGCGTTTTCACGATTTTGCCCTGTGCCGGTCCACAGCCTCCGGGAAACACTGCATGTGCGTCACTTCTCCGAAGACAAGGCCGAAATCCGGGCATCCAGGGCCCTAGCAGTCCAGAGTCTGCGGATGGCGGCATATGGATCACCTCTTTGCCACGTACAGGAGGGAGGCCTGGGCCCTAGCCTGGCTCCGCTAGAGCTGCACGACCTCAGCTATTTTCCCTGACCTTTGGCCCGTGCCCCCGTGAGTGTGTGATTTCTAGTTACACTTCTCCTACGACCACTCTGAATCCGCCACCTGCGGATACCTCAGCGTGGACATGAACATCTATCACTGTCTGCAGTGTCACAGGTCACTAGGAGTCTAGGCTCAGGCTGACCTTGGCTGTCTTCTGCCCAGGCAAGGAGCCTAATCCTTCCAAGGAAATGAGGACACGTGCTCACTGGCCGACATCCTTTCTTTCATCCACACGGCGGTCTGTACGAGGGTAAAGAGGCCAGGTAGGATAGGTGAAGGCTGAGTGCGGGGCCTAAGGATTCTTTCTCAATCACCTTGGAGAAAGCCACCGGAAGGCTGGGCGGAACTTCTGACGGGGACGGGTCACAAACTCTGAGCCAATAGGAGAGGTCCAGCCTAACAGGCCAGTTAGGCAGAGGCCTCCATTTTACCCATGGACACACAACGGCCCCTTCTGTCCTTGGCCACAAAATCGAGGGCACCCAGGGAATAACTTCACAGCAGGCAACCCCTGATGTGGACAGGTTCGACATACTGCCACAGCAGGCAGGTACCTGGGATATCAGTAGGCAAGGCGCCCTTCCTCAGCATCTATGGCCCCTCTCTGTATGTGTTCATTCAGAGAAATCTCTCCGTTCTACCCCTGAGACAAATCACAGCTATGAGGGGCCTGAGAGAGAGCCTGGAGATGAAACAGGGGAGGCTTCTGGCTGTACCGCGTCCCCGTGGGTAGAGAATAGCAGTTAGTCTCTCTGGAAGGTCTTAGCTTCTGTTGATTGACATGGGCAATACGGTAGGGGCGGACCCTGGCCAGGTGGAGCTTGTGGGCAGATGCAACCTCTGGGGGAAGAATAATTCCGCTGCTGCTTTGTATGCTGTAAACCTCCCCACACCAGGTGGGATGGGCAGAGAACATTGACCCACAACTGCCAGGGGCCTTTCCTGGGACTAAAGATCCCAACCTGGTCTCAACCTTGTCGCCTTCTCAGCACATACCTTTCCTGCACACATAATCCTGCCTTTCTCCGTCACTGCCTGATCCTACTAGGAAAAAAGCATGCCGCCCAAAAAGGCCGATGTCAGGGAAATCGAGGAGACACTGCCATTTTCCCAATTTTTGCTATCTACATATCCCCGCCTCCGGTGGAAGGCTGCGTATGTGGCCGGGCAGCCAAGGCAAGGCCGAAATCCTGGCATCCTGGGCCCCAGCAATCCAATGGTTTATGGACGTGGGGACCCGGATGACATCTTTCCCACATACAGGAGGAATCCTTGGACCCTTCACTGGCTCGCCCTTCAGCTCGGCCACGTCCACTACTGGCCCTGGCCCTTGGCCGGTGCCCCATTTAACGTGTGCTCCGGAGCGATGTTTCTCCACCCATCGCTATCATTCTGCCACCAGGGGATATGTGAGAGTGGGAGTCACCATTTGTCACTGGCAGCAGTGTCACAAGTCACTAGACTTCCAGGTACCAGCTGGCCTAGGCTGCCTTCTGCCCCAGGCAAGGTCCCGAATCCTTTATCCCAGATGCTGACACCTGTTCACTTGCGGATATTCATTTTTATCAACACAGAGGTCTGAGTGAGGGTCAGCAGGCCAGCTAGGTGAAGTCAAGGCCAGGTGGGCGGGACTAAGGCTCCTTTGCCATCACCATGGAGACAGTCCCACCACCGGAACAGTGGGCGGAGCTTACGATGGGCCTGGTGACAAGACTGAGCCAGTGGCAGAGATCTGGCCCGCCAGGCAGATGACACAGGGCCCTCCATTATGACCTATGACACCTAGTGGCCACAGGATTTGAGCACACCCTGGGAAAGCCTACGCAGGCACAGGGGAGCTTCTGGTTCCGACTGGTTCAGGGCATTGCTACAACAGGCCAGGTACCTCTTTCCCACTTTCCAAAGGATATCAGAACGCAATGCAACCCCACTCAGCATCTCTTGCCTCTCTCTGTCTCTCTCTGGATGTGTTCGTTCTCTGAAA
The DNA here is from genome assembly GCF_030014295.1 of Loxodonta africana. Taxonomy (NCBI): domain Eukaryota; kingdom Metazoa; phylum Chordata; class Mammalia; order Proboscidea; family Elephantidae; genus Loxodonta; species Loxodonta africana. The sequence goes on from NC_087348.1 coordinate 134,986,275, forward strand.
TCTCTTCCTTCTCCCCCTGAGTCACTGCACAGCTTGGAGTGCCTGACACAGTGCCTAGAGACGAAAGAGCAAAGGCGGAAGGCCTCTGGCTCTACTGGTTGCCCATGGGCAGACAAGATCTGCTAGTCTATCTGGAAGGTCTAGAGAGTGGTGATTGACTGCGGATCTCCATCACGGGGCTGACCCTGGCTAGGTGAAGCTTGCTGACATGTGCAGCCTCTCTGGAGACTACTAATTCCGCTAGTCACATTGTATGCAAATACCCAGCTGAGAGCACAGGGCAGAAAACATTGACACATACCTGCCAGAGGCCTATTCTGGGTCTGAAGAGTCCACCCTGGTCTCCAGCGACTCAGCATCTCAGCACACGCTTTGCCTGCACGCATGGAATCCGCCTCTCTCCACAAATGCCTTCTCCTGCTAGGAAACACAGGATGTCACTCAGCCAAAGGAGAGCACAGGCAAAGTCAACTGAAGCCCGCGTTTTCACGATTTTGCCCTGTGCCGGTCCACAGCCTCCGGGGCACACTGCATGTGCGTCACTTCTCCGAAGACAAGGCCGAAATTCGGGCATCCAGGGCCCTAGCAGTCCAGAGTCTGCGGATGGCGGCATATGGATCACCTCTTTGCCACGTACAGGAGGGAGGCCTGGGCCCTAGCCTGGCTCTGCTAGAGCTGCACGACCTCAGCTATTTTCCCTGACCTTTGGCCCGTGCCCCCGTGAGTGTGTGATTTCTAGTTACACTTCTCCTCCGACCACTCTGAATCCGCCACCTGCGGATACCTCAGCGTGGACATGAACATCTATCACTGTCTGCAGTGTCACAGGTCACTAGGAGTCTAGGCTCAGGCTGACCTTGGCTGTCTTCTGCCCAGGCAAGGAGCCTAATCCTTCCAAGGAAATGAGGACACGGGCTCACTGGCCGACATCCTTTCTTTCATCCACACGGCGGTCTGTACGAGGGTAAAGAGGCCAGGTAGGATAGGTGAAGGCTGAGTGCGGGGCCTAAGGATTCTTTCTCAATCACCTTGGAGAAAGCCACCGGAAGGCTGGGCGGAACTTCTGACGGGGACGGGTCACAAACTCTGAGCCAATAGGAGAGGTCCAGCCTAACAGGCCAGTTAGGCAGAGGCCTCCATTTTACCCATGGACACACAACGGCCCCTTCTGTCCTTGGCCACAAAATCGAGGGCACCCAGGGAATAACTTCACAGCAGGCAACCCCTGATGTGGACAGGTTCGACATACTGCCACAGCAGGCAGGTACCTGGGATATCAGTAGGCAAGGCGCCCTTCCTCAGCATCTATGGCCCCTCTCTGTATGTGTTCATTCAGAGAAATCTCTCCGTTCTACCCCTGAGACAAATCACAGCTATGAGGGGCCTGAGAGAGAGCCTGGAGATGAAACAGGGGAGGCTTCTGGCTGTACCGCGTCCCCGTGGGTAGAGAATAGCAGTTAGTCTCTCTGGAAGGTCTTAGCTTCTGTTGATTGACATGGGCAATACGGTAGGGGCGGACCCTGGCCAGGGGGAGCTTGTGGGCAGATGCAACCTCTGGGGGAAGAATAATTCCGCTGCTGCTTTGTATGCTGTAAACCTCCCCACACCAGGTGGGATGGGCAGAGAACATTGACCCACAACTGCCAGGGGCCTTTCCTGGGACTAAAGATCCCAACCTGGTCTCAACCTTGTCGCCTTCTCAGCACATACCTTTCCTGCACACATAATCCTGCCTTTCTCCGTCACTGCCTGATCCTACTAGGAAAAAAGCATGCCGCCCAAAAAGGCCGATGTCAGGGAAATCGAGGAGACACTGCCATTTTCCCAATTTTTGCTGTCTACATATCCCCGCCTCCGGTGGAAGGCTGCGTATGTGGCCGGGCAGCCAAGGCAAGGCCGAAATCCTGGCATCCTGGGCCCCAGCAATCCAATGGTTTATGGACGTGGGGACCCGGATGACATCTTTCCCACATACAGGAGGAATCCTTGGGCCCTTCACTGGCTCGCCCTTCAGCTCGGCCACGTCCACTACTGGCCCTGGCCCTTGGCCGGTGCCCCATTTAACGTGTGCCCCGGAGCGATGTTTCTCCACCCATCGCTATCATTCTGCCACCAGGGGATATGTGAGAGTGGGAGTCACCATTTGTCACTGGCAGCAGTGTCACAAGTCACTAGACTTCCAGGTACCAGCTGGCCTAGGCTGCCTTCTGCCCCAGGCAAGGTCCCGAATCCTTTATCCCAGATGCTGACACCTGGGCACTGGCGGATATTCATTTTTATCAACACAGAGGTCTGAGTGAGGGTCAGCAGGCCAGCTAGGTGAAGTCAAGGCCAGGTGGGCGGGACTAAGGCTCCTTTGCCATCACCATGGAGACAGTCCCACCACCGGAACAGTGGGCGGAGCTTACGATGGGCCTGGTGACAAGACTGAGCCAGTGGCAGAGATCTGGCCCGCCAGGCAGGTGACACAGGGCCCTCCATTATGACCTATGACACCTAGTGGCCACAGGATTTGAGCACACCCTGGGAAAGCCTACGCAGGCACAGGGGAGCTTCTGGTTCCGACTGGTTCAGGGCATTGCTACAACAGGCCAGGTACCTCTTTCCCACTTTCCAGAGGATATCAGTACGCAATGCAACCCCACTCAGCATCTCTTGCCTCTCTCTGTCTCTCTCTGGATGTGTTCGTTCTCTGAAATCTCTTCCTTCTCCCCCTGAGTCACTGCACAGCTTGGAGTGCCTGACACAGTGCCTAGAGACGAAAGAGCAAAGGCGGAAGGCCTCTGGCTCTACTGGTTGCCCATGGGCAGACAAGATCTGCTAGTCTATCTGGAAGGTCTAGAGAGTGGTGATTGACTGCGGATCTACATCACGGGGCCGACCCTGGCCAGGTGAAGCTTGCTGACATGTGGCAGCCTCTCCGGAGACTACTAATTCCGCTGGTCACATTGTATGCAAATACCCAGCTGAGAGCACAGGGCAGAAAACATTGACACATACCTGCCAGAGGCCTATTCTGGGTCTGAAGAGTCCACCCTGGTCTCCAGCGACTCAGCATCTCAGCACACGCTTTGCCTGCACGCATGGAATCCGCCTCTCTCCACAAATGCCTTCTCCTGCTAGGAAACACACGATGTCACTCAGCCAAAGGAGAGCCCAGGCAAAGTCAACTGAAGCCCGCGTTTTCACGATTTTGCCCTGTGCCGGTCCACAGCCTCCGGGAAACACTGCATATGCGTCACTTCTCCGAAGACAAGGCCGAAATCCGAGCATCCAGGGCCCTAGCAGTACAGAGTCTGCGGATGGCGGCATATGGATCACCTCTTTGCCACGTACAGGAGGGAGGCCTGGGCCCTAGCCTGGCTCCGCTAGAGCTGCACGACCTCAGCTATTTTCCCTGACCTTTGGCCTGTGCCCCCGTGAGTGTGTGATTTCTAGTTACACTTCTCCTCCGACCACTCTGAATCCGCCACCTGCGGATACCTCAGCGTGGACATGAACATCTATCACTGTCTGCAGTGTCACAGGTCACTAGGAGTCTAGGCTCAGGCTGACCTTGGCTGTCTTCTGCCCAGGCAAGGAGCCTAATCCTTCCAGGGAAATGAGGACACGTGCTCACTGGCCGACATCCTTTCTTTCATCCACACGGCGGTCTGTACGAGGGTAAAGAGGCCAGGTAGGACAGGTGAAGGCTGAGTGCGGGGCCTAAGGCTTCTTTCTCAATCACCATGGAGACAGCCACCGGAAGGCTGGGCGGAACTTCTGACGGGGACGGGTCACAAACTCTGAGCCAATAGGAGAGGTCCAGCCTAACAGGCCAGTTAGGCAGAGGCCTCCATTTTACCCATGGACACACAATGGCCCCTTCTGTCCTTGGCCACAAAATCGAGGGCACCCAGGGAATAACTTCACAGCAGGCAACCCCTGATGTGGACAGGTTCGACATACTGCCACAGCAGGCAGGTACCTCTTTTCCACTTACGCTGGGATAGAAGTAGGCAAGGCGCCCTTCCTCAGCATCTATGGCCCCTCTCTGTATGTGTTCATTCAGAGAAATCTCTCCGTTCTACCCCTGAGACAAATCACAGCTATGAGGGGCCTGAGAGAGAGCCTGGAGATGAAACAGGGGAGGCTTCTGGTTGTACCGCGTCCCCGTGGGTAGAGAATAGCAGTTAGTCTCTCTGGAAGGTCTTAGCTTCTGTTGATTGACATGGGCAATACGGTAGGGGCGGACCCTGGCCAGGTGGAGCTTGTGGGCAGATGCAACCTCTGGGGGAAGAATAATTCCGCTGCTGCTTTGTATGATGTAAACCTCCCCACGCCAGGTGGGATGGGCAGAGAACATTGACCCACAACTGCCAGGTGCCTTTCCTGGGACTAAAGATCCCAACCTGGTCTCAACCTTGTCGCCTTCTCAGCACATACCTTTCCTGCACACATAATCCTGCCTTTCTCCGTCACTGCCTGATCCTACTAGGAAAAAAGCATGCCGCCCAAAAAGGCCGATGTCAGGGAAATCGAGGAGACACTGCCATTTTCCCAATTTTTGCTGTCTACATATCCCCGCCTCCGGTGGAAGGCTGCGTATGTGGCCGGGCAGCCAAGGCAAGGCCGAAATCCTGGCATCCTGGGCCCCAGCAATCCAATGGTTTATGGACGTGGGGACCCGGATGACATCTTTCCCACATACAGGAGGAATCCTTGGGCCCTTCACTGGCTCGCCCTTCAGCTCGGCCACGTCCACTACTGGCCCTGGCCCTTGGCCGGTGCCCCATTTAACGCGTGCTCCGGAGCGATGTTTCTCCACCCATCGCTATCATTCTGCCACCAGGGGATATGTGAGAGTGGGAGTCACCATTTGTCACTGGCAGCAGTGTCACAAGTCACTAGACTTCCAGGTACCAGCTGGCCTAGGCTGCCTTCTGCCCCAGGCAAGGTCCCGAATCCTTTATCCCAGATGCTGACACCTGGGCACTGGCGGATATTCATTTTTATCAACACAGAGGTCTGAGTGAGGGTCAGCAGGCCAGCTAGGTGAAGTCAAGGCCAGGTGGGCGGGACTAAGGCTCCTTTGCCATCACCATGGAGACAGTCCCACCACCGGAACAGTGGGCGGAGCTTACGATGGGTCTGGTGACAAGACTAAGCCAATGGCAGAGATCTGGCCCGCCAGGCAGATGACACAGGGCCCTCCATTATGACCTATGACACCTAGTGGCCACAGGATTTGAGCACACCCTGGGAAAGCCTACGCAGGCACAGGGGAGCTTCTGGTTCCGACTGGTTCAGGGCATTGCTACAACAGGCCAGGTACCTCTTTCCCACTTTCCAGAGGATATCAGTACGCAATGCAACCCCACTCAGCATCTCTTGCCTCTCTCTGTCTCTCTCTGGATGTGTTCGTTCTCTGAAATCTCTTCCTTCTCCCCCTGAGTCACTGCACAGCTTGGAGTGCCTGACACAGTGCCTAGAGACGAAAGAGCAAAGGCGGAAGGCCTCTGGCTCTACTGGTTGCCCATGGGCAGACAAGATCTGCTAGTCTATCTGGAAGGTCTAGAGAGTGGTGATTGACTGCGGATCTACATCACGGGGCCGACCCTGGCCAGGTGAAGCTTGCTGACATGTGGCAGCCTCTCCGGAGACTACTAATTCCGCTGGTCACATTGTATGCAAATACCCAGCTGAGAGCACAGGGCAGAAAACATTGACACATACCTGCCACAGGCCTATTCCGGGTCTGAAGAGTCCACCCTGGTCTCCAGCGACTCAGCATCTCAGCACAGGCTTTGCCTGCACGCATGGAATCCGCCTCTCTCCACAAATGCCTTCTCCTGCTAGGAAACACACGATGTCACTCAGCCAAAGGAGAGCCCAGGCAAAGTCAACTGAAGCCCGCGTTTTCACGATTTGCCCTGTGCCGGTCCACAGCCTCTGGGAAACACTGCATGTGCGTCACTTCTCCGAAGACAAGGCCGAAATCCGGGCATCCATGGCCCTAGCAGTCCAGAGTCTGCGGATGGCGGCATATGGATCACCTCTTTGCCACGTACAGGAGGGAGGCCTGGGCCCTAGCCTGGCTCCGCTAGAGCTGCACGACCTCAGCTATTTTCTCTGACCTTTGGCCCGTGCCCCCGTGAGTGTGTGATTTCTAGTTACACTTCCCCTCCGACCACTCTGAATCCGCCACCTGCGGATACCTCAGCGTGGACATGAACATCTATCACTGTCTGCAGTGTCACAAGTCACTAGGAGTCTAGGCTCAGGCTGACCTTGGCTGTCTTCTGCCCAGGCAAGGAGCCTAATCCTTCCAAGGAAATGAGGACACGTGCTCTCTGGCCGACATCCTTTCTTTCATCCACACATCGGTCTGTACGAGGGTAAAGAGGCCAGGTAGGACAGGTGAAGGCTGAGTGCGGGGCCTAAGGCTTCTTTCTCAATCACCATGGAGACAGCCACCGGAAGGCTGGGCGGAACTTCTGACGGGGACGGGTCACAAACTCTGAGCCAATAGGAGAGGTCCAGCCTAACAGGCCAGTTAGGCAGAGGCCTCCATTTTACCCATGGACACACAACGGCCCCTTCTGTCCTTGGCCACAAAATCGAGGGCACCCAGGGAATAACTTCACAGCAGGCAACCCCTGATGTGGACAGGTTCGACATACTGCCACAGCAGGCAGGTACCTGGGATATCAGTAGGCAAGGCGCCCTTCCTCAGCATCTATGGCCCCTCTCTGTATGTGTTCATTCAGAGAAATCTCTCCGTTCTACCCCTGAGACAAATCACAGCTATGAGGGGCCTGAGAGAGAGCCTGGAGATGAAACAGGGGAGGCTTCTGGCTGTACCGCGTCCCCGTGGGTAGAGAATAGCAGTTAGTCTCTCTGGAAGGTCTTAGCTTCTGTTGATTGACATGGGCAATACGGTAGGGGCGGACCCTGGCCAGGGGGAGCTTGTGGGCAGATGCAACCTCTGGGGGAAGAATAATTCCGCTGCTGCTTTGTATGATGTAAACCTCCCCACGCCAGGTGGGATGGCCAGAGAACATTGACCCACAACTGCCAGGGGCCTTTCCTGGGACTAAAGATCCCAACCTGGTCTCAACCTTGTCGCCTTCTCAGCACATACCTTTCCTGCACACATAATCCTGCCTTTCTCCGTCACTGCCTGATCCTACTAGGAAAAAAGCATGCCGCCCAAAAAGGCCGATGTCAGGGAAATCGAGGAGACACTGCCATTTTCCCAATTTTTGCTGTCTACATATCCCCGCCTCCGGTGGAAGGCTGCGTATGTGGCCGGGCAGCCAAGGCAAGGCCGAAATCCTGGCATCCTGGGCCCCAGCAATCCAATGGTTTATGGACGTGGGGACCCGGATGACATCTTTCCCACATACAGGAGGAATCCTTGGGCCCTTCACTGGCTCGCCCTTCAGCTCGGCCACGTCCACTACTGGCCCTGGCCCTTGGCCGGTGCCCCATTTAACGTGTGCCCCGGAGCGATGTTTCTCCACCCATCGCTATCATTCTGCCACCAGGGGATATGTGAGAGTGGGAGACACCATTTGTCACTGGCAGCAGTGTCACAAGTCACTAGACTTCCAGGTACCAGCTGGCCTAGGCTGCCTTCTGCCCCAGGCAAGGTCCCGAATCCTTTATCCCAGATGCTGACACCTGGGCACTGGCGGATATTCATTTTTATCAACACAGAGGTCTGAGTGAGGGTCAGCAGGCCAGCTAGGTGAAGTCAAGGCCAGGTGGGCGGGACTAAGGCTCCTTTGCCATCACCATGGAGACAGTCCCACCACCGGAACAGTGGGCGGAGCTTACGATGGGCCTGGTGACAAGACTGAGCCAGTGGCAGAGATCTGGCCCGCCAGGCAGATGACACAGGGCCCTCCATTATGACCTATGACACCTAGTGGCCACAGGATTTGAGCACACCCTGGGAAAGCCTACGCAGGCACAGGGGAGCTTCTGGTTCCGACTGGTTCAGGGCATTGCTACAACAGGCCAGGTACCTCTTTCCCACTTTCCAGAGGATATCAGTACGCAATGCAACCCCACTCAGCATCTCTTGCCTCTCTCTGTCTCTCTCTGGATGTGTTCGTTCCCTGAAATCTCTTCCTTCTCCCCCTGAGTCACTGCACAGCTTGGAGTGCCTGACACAGTGCCTAGAGACGAAAGAGCAAAGGCGGAAGGCCTCTGGCTCTACTGGTTGCCCATGGGCAGACAAGATCTGCTAGTCTATCTGGAAGGTCTAGAGAGTGGTGATTGACTGCGGATCTCCATCACGGGGCTGACCCTGGCTAGGTGAAGCTTGCTGACATGTGGCAGCCTCTCCGGAGACTACTAATTCCGCTAGTCACATTGTATGCAAATACCCAGCTGAGAGCACAGGGCAGAAAACATTGACACATACCTGCCAGAGGCCTATTCTGGGTCTGAAGAGTCCACCCTGGTCTCCAGCGACTCAGCATCTCAGCACACGCTTTGCCTGCACGCATGGAATCCTCCTCTCTCCACAAATGCCTTCTCCTGCTAGGAAACACAGGATGTCACTCAGCCAAAGGAGAGCCCAGGCAAAGTCAACTGAAGCCCGCGTTTTCACGATTTTGCCCTGTGCCGGTCCACAGCCTCCGGGAAACACTGCATGTGCGTCACTTCTCCGAAGACAAGGCCGAAATCCGGGCATCCAGGGCCCTAGCAGTCCAGAGTCTGCGGATGGCGGCATATGGATCACCTCTTTGCCACGTACAGGAGGGAGGCCTGGGCCCTAGCCTGGCTCCGCTAGAGCTGCACGACCTCAGCTATTTTCCCTGACCTTTGGCCCGTGCCCCCGTGAGTGTGTGATTTCTAGCTACACTTCTCCTCCGACCACTCTGAATCCGCCACCTGCGGATACCTCAGCGTGGACATGAACATCTATCACTGTCTGCAGTGTCACAGGTCACTAGGAGTCTAGGCTCAGGCTGACCTTGGCTGTCTTCTGCCCAGGCAAGGAGCCTAATCCTTCCAAGGAAATGAGGACACGTGCTCACTGGCCGACATCCTTTCTTTCATCCACACGGCGGTCTGTACGAGGGTAAAGAGGCCAGGTAGGACAGGTGAAGGCTGAGTGCGGGGCCTAAGGCTTCTTTCTCAATCACCATGGAGACAGCCACCGGAAGGCTGGGCGGAACTTCTGACGGGGATGGGTCACAAACTCTGAGCCAATAGGAGAGGTCCAGCCTAACAGGCCAGTTAGGCAGAGGCCTCCATTTTACCCATGGACACACAACGGCCCCTTCTGTCCTTGGCCACAAAATCGAGGGCACCCAGGGAATAACTTCACAGCAGGCAACCCCTGATGTGGACAGGTTCGACATACTGCCACAGCAGGCAGGTACCTGAGATATCAGTAGGCAAGGCGCCCTTCCTCAGCATCTATGGCCCCTCTCTGTATGTGTTCATTCAGAGAAATCTCTCCGTTCTACCCCTGAGACAAATCACAGCTATGAGGGGCCTGAGAGAGAGCCTGGAGATGAAACAGGGGAGGCTTCTGGCTGTACCGCGTCCCCGTGGGTAGAGAATAGCAGTTAGTCTCTCTGGAAGGTCTTAGCTTCTGTTGATTGACATGGGCAATACGGTAGGGGCGGACCCTGGCCAGGGGGAGCTTGTGGGCAGATGCAACCTCTGGGGGAAGAATAATTCCGCTGCTGCTTTGTATGCTGTAAACCTCCCCACGCCAGGTGGGATGGGCAGAGAACATTGACCCACAACTGCCAGGGGCCTTTCCTGGGACTAAAGATCCCAACCTGGTCTCAACCTTGTCGCCTTCTCAGCACATACCTTTCCTGCACACATAATCCTGCCTTTCTCCGTCACTGCCTGATCCTACTAGGAAAAAAGCATGCCGCCCAAAAAGGCCGATGTCAGGGAAATCGAGGAGACACTGCCATTTTCCCAATTTTTGCTGTCTACATATCCCCGCCTCCGGTGGAAGGCTGCGTATGTGGCCGGGCAGCCAAGGCAAGGCCGAAATCCTGGCATCCTGGGCCCCAGCAATCCAATGGTTTATGGACGTGGGGACCCGGATGACATCTTTCCCACATACAGGAGGAATCCTTGGGCCCTTCACTGGCTCGCCCTTCAGCTCGGCCACGTCCACTACTGGCCCTGGCCCTTGGCCGGTGCCCCATTTAACGTGTGCTCCGGAGCGATGTTTCTCCACCCATCGCTATCATTCTGCCACCAGGGGATATGTGAGAGTGGGAGACACCATTTGTCACTGGCAGCAGTGTCACAAGTCACTAGACTTCCAGGTACCAGCTGGCCTAGGCTGCCTTCTGCCCCAGGCAAGGTCCCGAATCCTTTATCCCAGATGCTGACACCTGGGCACTGGCGGATATTCATTTTTATCAACACAGAGGTCTGAGTGAGGGTCAGCAGGCCAGCTAGGTGAAGTCAAGGCCAGGTGGGCGGGACTAAGGCTCCTTTGCCATCACCATGGAGACAGTCCCACCACCGGAACAGTGGGCGGAGCTTACGATGGGCCTGGTGACAAGACTGAGCCAGTGGCAGAGATCTGGCCCGCCAGGCAGGTGACACAGGGCCCTCCATTATGACCTATGACACCTAGTGGCCACAGGATTTGAGCACACCCTGGGAAAGCCTACGCAGGCACAGGGGAGCTTCTGGTTCCGACTGGTTCAGGGCATTGCTACAACAGGCCAGGTACCTCTTTCCCACTTTCCAGAGGATATCAGTACGCAATGCAACCCCACTCAGCATCTCTTGCCTCTCTCTGTCTCTCTCTGGATGTGTTCGTTCTCTGAAATCTCTTCCTTCTCCCCCTGAGTCACTGCACAGCTTGGAGTGCCTGACACAGTGCCTAGAGACGAAAGAGCAAAGGCGGAAGGCCTCTGGCTCTACTGGTTGCCCATGGGCAGACAAGATCTGCTAGTCTATCTGGAAGGTCTAGAGAGTGGTGATTGACTGCGGATCTCCATCACGGGGCTGACCCTGGCCAGGTGAAGCTTGCTGACATGTGGCAGCCTCTCTGGAGACTACTAATTCCGCTAGTCACATTGTATGCAAATACCCAGCTGAGAGCACAGGGCAGAAAACATTGACACATACCTGCCACAGGCCTATTCTGGGTCTGAAGAGTCCACCCTGGTCTCCAGCGACTCAGCATCTCAGCACACGCTTTGCCTGCACGCATGGAATCCTCCTCTCTCCACAAATGCCTTCTCCTGCTAGGAAACACACGATGTCACTCAGCCAAAGGAGATCCCAGGCAAAGTCAACTGAAGCCCGCGTTTTCACGATTTTGCCCTGTGCCGGTCCACAGCCTCCGGGAAACACTGCATGTGCGTCACTTCTCCGAAGACAAGGCCGAAATCCCGGCATCCAGGGCCCTAACAGTCCAGAGTCTGCGGATGGCGGCATATGGATCACCTCTTTGCCACGTACAGGAGGGAGGCCTGGGCCCTAGCCTGGCTCCGCTAGAGCTGCACGACCTCAGCTATTTTCTCTGACCTTTGGCCCGTGCCCCCGTGAGTGTGTGATTTCTAGTTACACTTCTCCTCCGACCACTCTGAATCCGCCACCTGCGGATACCTCAGCGTGGACATGAACATCTATCACTGTCTGCAGTGTCACAGGTCACTAGGAGTCTAGGCTCAGGCTGACCTTGGCTGTCTTCTGCCCAGGCAAGGAGCCTAATCCTTCCAAGGAAATGAGGACACGTGCTCTCTGGCCGACATCCTTTCTTTCATCCACACGGCGGTCTGTACGAGGGTAAAGAGGCCAGGTAGGACAGGTGAAGGCTGAGTGCGGGGCCTAAGGATTCTTTCTCAATCACCATGGAGACAGCCACCGGAAGGCTGGGCGGAACTTCTGACGGGGACGGGTCACAAACTCTGAGCCAATAGGAGAGGTCCAGCCTAACAGGCCAGTTAGGCAGAGGCCTCCATTTTACCCATGGACACACAACGGCCCCTTCTGTCCTTGGCCACAAAATCGAGGGCACCCAGGGAATAACTTCACAGCAGGCAACCCCTGATGTGGACAGGTTCGACATACTGCCACAGCAGGCAGGTACCTGGGATATCAGTAGGCAAGGCGCCCTTCCTCAGCATCTATGGCCCCTCTCTGTATGTGTTCATTCAGAGAAATCTCTCCGTTCTACCCCTGAGACAAATCACAGCTATGAGGGGCCTGAGAGAGAGCCTGGAGATGAAACAGGGGAGGCTTCTGGCTGTACCGCGTCCCCGTGGGTAGAGAATAGCAGTTAGTCTCTCTGGAAGGTCTTAGCTTCTGTTGATTGACATGGGCAATACGGTAGGGGCGGACCCTGGCCAGGTGGAGCTTGTGGGCAGATGCAACCTCTGGGGGAAGAATAATTCCGCTGCTGCTTTGTATGCTGTAAACCTCCCCACGCCAGGTGGGATGGGCAGAGAACATTGACCCACAACTGCCAGGGGCCTTTCCTGGGACTAAAGATCCCAACCTGGTCTCAACCTTGTCGCCTTCTCAGCACATACCTTTCCTGCACACATAATCCTGCCTTTCTCCGTCACTGCCTGATCCTACTAGGAAAAAAGCATGCCGCCCAAAAAGGCCGATGTCAGGGAAATCGAGGAGACACTGCCATTTTCCCAATTTTTGCTGTCTACATATCCCCGCCTCCGGTGGAAGGCTGCGTATGTGGCCGGGCAGCCAAGGCAAGGCCGAAATCCTGGCATCCTGGGCCCCAGCAATCCAATGGTTTATGGACGTGGGGACCCGGATGACATCTTTCCCACATACAGGAGGAATCCTTGGGCCCTTCACTGGCTCGCCCTTCAGCTCGGCCACGTCCACTACTGGCCCTGGCCCTTGGCCGGTGCCCCATTTAACGTGTGCTCCGGAGCGATGTTTCTCCACCCATCGCTATCATTCTGCCACCAGGGGATATGTGAGAGGGGGAGACACCATTTGTCACTGGCAGCAGTGTCACAAGTCACTAGACTTCCAGGTACCAGCTGGCCTAGGCTGCCTTCTGCCCCAGGCAAGGTCCCGAATCCTTTATCCCAGATGCTGACACCTGGGCACTGGCGGATATTCATTTTTATCAACACAGAGGTCTGAGTGAGGGTCAGCAGGCCAGCTAGGTGAAGTCAAGGCCAGGTGGGCGGGACTAAGGCTCCTTTGCCATCACCATGGAGACAGTCCCACCACCGGAACAGTGGGCGGAGCTTACGATGGGCCTGGTGACAAGACTGAGCCAGTGGCAGAGATCTGGCCCGCCAGGCAGATGACACAGGGCCCTCCATTAGGACCTATGACACCTAGTGGCCACAGGATTTGAGCACACCCTGGGAAAGCCTACGCAGGCACAGGGGAGCTTCTGGTTCCGACTGGTTCAGGGCATTGCTACAACAGGCCAGGTACCTCTTTCCCACTTTCCAGAGGATATCAGTACGCAATGCAACCCCACTCAGCATCTCTTGCCTCTCTCTGTCTCTCTCTGGATGTGTTCGTTCTCTGAAATCTCTTCCTTCTCCCCCTGAGTCACTGCACAGCTTGGAGTGCCTGACACAGTGCCTAGAGACGAAAGAGCAAAGGCGGAAGGCCTCTGGCTCTACTGGTTGCCCATGGGCAGACAAGATCTGCTAGTGTATCTGGAAGGTCTAGAGAGTGGTGATTGACTGCGGATCTACATCACGGGGCCGACCCTGGCCAGGTGAAGCTTGCTGACATGTGGCAGCCTCTCCGGAGACTACTAATTCCGCTGGTCACATTGTATGCAAATACCCAGCTGAGAGCACAGGGCAGAAAACAATGGCACATACCTGCCAGAGGCCTATTCTGGGTCTGAAGAGTCCACCCTGGTCTCCAGCGACTCAGCATCTCAGCACACGCTTTCCCTGCACGCATGGAATCCGCCTCTCTCCACAAATGCCTTCTCCTGCTAGGAAACACACGATGTCACTCAGCCAAAGGAGATCCCAGGCAAAGTCAACTGAAGCCCGCGTTTTCACGATTTTGCCCTGTGCCGGTCCACAGCCTCCGGGGCACACTGCATGTGCGTCACTTCTCCGAAGACAAGGCCGAAATTCGGGCATCCAGGGCCCTAACAGTCCAGAGTCTGCGGATGGCGGCATATGGATCACCTCTTTGCCACGTACAGGAGGGAGGCCTGGGCCCTAGCCTGGCTCCGCTAGAGCTGCACGACCTCAGCTATTTTCCCTGACCTTTGGCCCGTGCCCCCGTGAGTGTGTGATTTCTAGCTACACTTCTCCTCCGACCACTCTGAATCCGCCACCTGCGGATACCTCAGCGTGGACATGAACATCTATCACTGTCTGCAGTGTCACAGGTCACTAGGAGTCTAGGCTCAGGCTGACCTTGGCTGTCTTCTGCCCAGGCAAGGAGCCTAATCCTTCCAGGGAAATGAGGACACGTGCTCACTGGCCGACATCCTTTCTTTCATCCACACGGCGGTCTGTACGAGGGTAAAGAGGCCAGGTAGGACAGGTGAAGGCTGAGTGCGGGGCCTAAGGCTTCTTTCTCAATCACCATGGAGACAGCCACCGGAAGGCTGGGCGGAACTTCTGACGGGGACGGGTCACAAACTCTGAGCCAATAGGAGAGGTCCAGCCTAACAGGCCAGTTAGGCAGAGGCCTCCATTTTACCCATGGACACACAACGGCCCCTTCTGTCCTTGGCCACAAAATCGAGGGCACCCAGGGAATAACTTCACAGCAGGCAACCCCTGATGTGGACAGGTTCGACATACTGCCACAGCAGGCAGGTACCTGGGATATCAGTAGGCAAGGCGCCCTTCCTCAGCATCTATGGCCCCTCTCTGTATGTGTTCATTCAGAGAAATCTCTCCGTTCTACCCCTGAGACAAATCACAGCTATGAGGGGCCTGAGAGAGAGCCTGGAGATGAAACAGGGGAGGCTTCTGGCTGTACCGCGTCCCCGTGGGTAGAGAATAGCAGTTAGTCTCTCTGGAAGGTCTTAGCTTCTGTTGATTGACATGGGCAATACGGTAGGGGCGGACCCTGGCCAGGTGGAGCTTGTGGGCAGATGCAACCTCTGGGGGAAGAATAATTCCGCTGCTGCTTTGTATGCTGTAAACCTCCCCACGCCAGGTGGGATGGGCAGAGAACATTGACCCACAACTGCCAGGGGCCTTTCCTGGGACTAAAGATCCCAACCTGGTCTCAACCTTGTCGCCTTCTCAGCACATACCTTTCCTGCACACATAATCCTGCCTTTCTCCGTCACTGCCTGATCCTACTAGGAAAAAAGCATGCCGCCCAAAAAGGCCGATGTCAGGGAAATCGAGGAGACACTGCCATTTTCCCAATTTTTGCTGTCTACGTATCCCCGCCTCCGGTGGAAGGCTGCGTATGTGGCCGGGCAGCCAAGGCAAGGCCGAAATCCTGGCATCCTGGGCCCCAGCAATCCAATGGTTTATGGACGTGGGGACCCGGATGACATCTTTCCCACATACAGGAGGAATCCTTGGGCCCTTCACTGGCTCGCCCTTCAGCTCGGCCACGTCCACTACTGGCCCTGGCCCTTGGCCGGTGCCCCATTTAACGTGTGCTCCGGAGCGATGTTTCTCCACCCATCGCTATCATTCTGCCACCAGGGGATATGTGAGAGGGGGAGACACCATTTGTCACTGGCAGCAGTGTCACAAGTCACTAGACTTCCAGGTACCAGCTGGCCTAGGCTGCCTTCTGCCCCAGGCAAGGTCCCGAATCCTTTATCCCAGATGCTGACACCTGGGCACTGGCGGATATTCATTTTTATCAACACAGAGGTCTGAGTGAGGGTCAGCAGGCCAGCTAGGTGAAGTCAAGGCCAGGTGGGCGGGACTAAGGCTCCTTTGCCATCACCATGGAGACAGTCCCACCACCGGAACAGTGGGCGGAGCTTACGATGGGCCTGGTGACAAGACTGAGCCAGTGGCAGAGATCTGGCCCGCCAGGCAGATGACACAGGGCCCTCCATTATGACCTATGACACCTAGTGGCCACAGGATTTGAGCACACCCTGGGAAAGCCTACGCAGGCACAGGGGAGCTTCTGGTTCCGACTGGTTCAGGGCATTGCTACAACAGGCCAGGTACCTCTTTCCCACTTTCCAGAGGATATCAGTACGCAATGCAACCCCACTCAGCATCTCTTGCCTCTCTCTGTCTCTCTCTGGATGTGTTCGTTCTCTGAAATCTCTTCCTTCTCCCCCTGAGTCACTGCACAGCTTGGAGTGCCTGACACAGTGCCTAGAGACGAAAGAGCAAAGGCGGAAGGCCTCTGGCTCTACTGGTTGCCCATGGGCAGACAAGATCTGCTAGTCTATCTGGAAGGTCTAGAGAGTGGTGATTGACTGCGGATCTACATCACGGGGCCGACCCTGGCCAGGTGAAGCTTGCTGACATGTGGCAGCCTCTCCGGAGACTACTAATTCCGCTGGTCACATTGTATGCAAATACCCAGCTGAGAGCACAGGGCAGAAAACAATGGCACATACCTGCCAGAGGCCTATTCTGGGTCTGAAGAGTCCACCCTGGTCTCCAGCGACTCAGCATCTCAGCACACGCTTTGCCTGCACGCATGGAATCCGCCTCTCTCCACAAATGCCTTCTCCTGCTAGGAAACACACGATGTCACTCAGCCAAAGGAGATCCCAGGCAAAGTCAACTGAAGCCCGCGTTTTCACGATTTTGCCCTGTGCCGGTCCACAGCCTCCGGGGCACACTGCATGTGCGTGACTTCTCCGAAGACAAGGCCGAAATTCGGGCATCCAGGGCCCTAACAGTCCAGAGTCTGCGGATGGCGGCATATGGATCACCTCTTTGCCACGTACAGGAGGGAGGCCTGGGCCCTAGCCTGGCTCCGCTAGAGCTGCACGACCTCAGCTATTTTCCCTGACCTTTGGCCCGTGCCCCCGTGAGTGTGTGATTTCTAGCTACACTTCTCCTCCGACCACTCTGAATCTGCCACCTGCGGATACCTCAGCGTGGACATGAACATCTATCACTGTCTGCAGTGTCACAGGTCACTAGGAGTCTAGGCTCAGGCTGACCTTGGCTGTCTTCTGCCCAGGCAAGGAGCCTAATCCTTCCAAGGAAATGAGGACACGTGCTCTCTGGCCGACATCCTTTCTTTCATCCACACGGCGGTCTGTACGAGGGTAAAGAGGCCAGGTAGGACAGGTGAAGGCTGAGTGCGGGGCCTAAGGCTTCTTTCTCAATCACCATGGAGACAGCCACCGGAAGGCTGGGCGGAACTTCTGACGGGGACGGGTCACAAACTCTGAGCCAATAGGAGAGGTCCAGCCTAACAGGCCAGTTAGGCAGAGGCCTCCATTTTACCCATGGACACACAACGGCCCCTTCTGTCCTTGGCCACAAAATCGAGGGCACCCAGGGAATAACTTCACAGCAGGCAACCCCTGATGTGGACAGGTTCGACATACTGCGACAGCAGGCAGGTACCTGGGATATCAGTAGGCAAGGCGCCCTTCCTCAGCATCTATGGCCCCTCTCTGTATGTGTTCATTCAGAGAAATCTCTCCGTTCTACCCCTGAGACAAATCACAGCTATGAGGGGCCTGAGAGAGAGCCTGGAGATGAAACAGGGGAGGCTTCTGGCTGTACCGCATCCCCGTGGGTAGAGAATAGCAGTTAGTCTCTCTGGAAGGTCTTAGCTTCTGTTGATTGACATGGGCAATACGGTAGGGGCGGACCCTGGCCAGGTGGAGCTTGTGGGCAGATGCAACCTCTGGGGGAAGAATAATTCCGCTGCTGCTTTGTATGCTGTAAACCTCCCCACGCCAGGTGGGATGGCCAGAGAACATTGACCCACAACTGCCAGGGGCCTTTCCTGGGACTAAAGATCCCAACCTGGTCTCAACCTTGTCGCCTTCTCAGCACATACCTTTCCTGCACACATAATCCTGCCTTTCTCCGTCACTGCATGATCCTACTAGGAAAAAAGCATGCCGCCCAAAAAGGCCGATGTCAGGGAAATCGAGGAGACACTGCCATTTTCCCAATTTTTCCTGTCTACATATCCCCGCCTCCGGTGGAAGGCTGCGTATGTGGCCAGGCAGCCAAGGCAAGGCCGAAATCCTGGCATCCTGGGCCCCAGCAATCCAATGGTTTATGGACGTGGGGACCCGGATGACATCTTTCCCACATACAGGAGGAATCCTTGGGCCCTTCACTGGCTCACCCTTCAGCTCGGCCACGTCCACTACTGGCCCTGGCCCTTGGCTGGTGCCCCATTTAACGTGTGCTCCGGAGCGATGTTTCTCCACCCATCGCTATCATTCGGCCACCAGGGGATATGTGAGAGTGGGAGACAACACTTGTCACTGGCAGCAGTGTCACAAGTCACTAGACTTCCAGGTACCAGCTGGCCTAGGCTGCCTTCTGCCCCAAGCAAGGTCCCGAATCCTTTATCCCAGATGCTGACACCTGGGCACTGGCGGATATTCATTTTTATCAACACAGAGGTCTGAGTGAGGGTCAGCAGGCCAGCTAGGTGAAGTCAAGGCCAGGTGGGCAGGACTAAGGCTCCTTTGCCATCACCATGGAGACAGTCCCACCACCGGAACAGTGGGCGGAGCTTACGATGGGCCTGGTGACAAGACTGAGCCAGTGGCAGAGATCTGGCCCGCCAGGCAGATGACACAGGGCCCTCCATTATGACCTATGACACCTAGTGGCCACAGGATTTGAGCACACCCTGGGAAAGCCTACGCAGGCACAGGGGAGCTTCTGGTTCCGACTGGTTCAGGGCATTGCTACAACAGGCCAGGTACCTCTTTCCCACTTTCCAGAGGATATCAGTACGCAATGCAACCCCACTCAGCATCTCTTGCCTCTCTCTGTCTCTCTCTGGATGTGTTCGTTCTCTGAAATCTCTTCCTTCTCCCCCTGAGTCACTGCACAGCTTGGAGTGCCTGACACAGTGCCTAGAGACGAAAGAGCAAAGGCGGAAGGCCTCTGGCTCTACTGGTTGCCCATGGGCAGACAAGATCTGCTAGTCTATCTGGAAGGTCTAGAGAGTGGTGATTGACTGCGGATCTACATCACGGGGCCGACCCTGGCCAGGTGAAGCTTGCTGACATGTGGCAGCCTCTCCGGAGACTACTAATTCCGCTGGTCACATTGTATGCAAATACCCAGCTGAGAGCACAGGGCAGAAAACAATGGCACATACCTGCCAGAGGCCTATTCTGGGTCTGAAGAGTCCACCCTGGTCTCCAGCGACTCAGCATCTCAGCACACGCTTTGCCTGCACGCATGGAATCCGCCTCTCTCCACAAATGCCTTCTCCTGCTAGGAAACACACGATGTCACTCAGCCAAAGGAGATCCCAGGCAAAGTCAACTGAAGCCCGCGTTTTCACGATTTTGCCCTGTGCCGGTCCACAGCCTCCGGGGCACACTGCATGTGCGTGACTTCTCCGAAGACAAGGCCGAAATTCGGGCATCCAGGGCCCTAACAGTCCAGAGTCTGCGGATGGCGGCATATGGATCACCTCTTTGCCACGTACAGGAGGGAGGCCTGGGCCCTAGCCTGGCTCTGCTAGAGCTGCACGACCTCAGCTATTTTCCCTGACCTTTGGCCCGTGCCCCCGTGAGTGTGTGATTTCTAGCTACACTTCTCCTCCGACCACTCTGAATCCGCCACCTGCGGATACCTCAGCGTGGACATGAACATCTATCACTGTCTGCAGTGTCACAGGTCACTAGGAGTCTAGGCTCAGGCTGACCTTGGCTGTCTTCTGCCCAGGCAAGGAGCCTAATCCTTCCAGGGAAATGAGGACACGTGCTCACTGGCCGACATCCTTTCTTTCATCCACACGGCGGTCTGTACGAGGGTAAAGAGGCCAGGTAGGACAGGTGAAGGCTGAGTGCGGGGCCTAAGGCTTCTTTCTCAATCACCATGGAGACAGCCACCGGAAGGCTGGGCGGAACTTCTGACGGGGACGGGTCACAAACTCTGAGCCAATAGGAGAGGTCCAGCCTAACAGGCCAGTTAGGCAGAGGCCTCCATTTTACCCATGGACACACAACGGCCCCTTCTGTCCTTGGCCACAAAATCGAGGGCACCCAGGGAATAACTTCACAGCAGGCAACCCCTGATGTGGACAGGTTCGACATACTGCCACAGCAGGCAGGTACCTGGGATATCAGTAGGCAAGGCGCCCTTCCTCAGCATCTATGGCCCCTCTCTGTATGTGTTCATTCAGAGAAATCTCTCCGGTCTACCCCTGAGACAAATCACAGCTATGAGGGGCCTGAGAGAGAGCCTGGAGATGAAACAGGGGAGGCTTCTGGCTGTACCGCGTCCCCGTGGGTAGAGAATAGCAGTTAGTCTCTCTGGAAGGTCTTAGCTTCTGTTGATTGACATGGGCAATACGGTAGGGGCGGACCCTGGCCAGGTGGAGCTTGTGGGCAGATGCAACCTCTGGGGGAAGAATAATTCCGCTGCTGCTTTGTATGCTGTAAACCTCCCCACGCCAGGTGGGATGGCCAGAGAACATTGACCCACAACTGCCAGGGGCCTTTCCTGGGACTAAAGATCCCAACCTGGTCTCAACCTTGTCGCCTTCTCAGCACATACCTTTCCTGCACACATAATCCTGCCTTTCTCCGTCACTGCCTGATCCTACTAGGAAAAAAGCATGCCGCCCAAAAAGGCCGATGTCAGGGAAATCGAGGAGACACTGCCATTTTCCCAATTTTTGCTGTCTACGTATCCCCGCCTCCGGTGGAAGGCTGCGTATGTGGCCGGGCAGCCAAGGCAAGGCCGAAATCCTGGCATCCTGGGCCCCAGCAATCCAATGGTTTATGGACGTGGGGACCCGGATGACATCTTTCCCACATACAGGAGGAATCCTTGGGCCCTTCACTGGCTCGCCCTTCAGCTCGGCCACGTCCACTACTGGCCCTGGCCCTTGGCCGGTGCCCCATTTAACGTGTGCTCCGGAGCGATGTTTCTCCACCCATCGCTATCATTCTGCCACCAGGGGATATGTGAGAGTGGGAGACAACACTTGTCACTGGCAGCAGTGTCACAAGTCACTAGACTTCCAGGTACCAGCTGGCCTAGGCTGCCTTCTGCCCCAGGCAAGGTCCCGAATCCTTTATCCCAGATGCTGACACCTGGGCACTGGCGGATATTCATTTTTATCAACACAGAGGTCTGAGTGAGGGTCAGCAGGCCAGCTAGGTGAAGTCAAGGCCAGGTGGGCGGGACTAAGGCTCCTTTGCCATCACCATGGAGACAGTCCCACCACCGGAACAGTGGGCGGAGCTTACGATGGGCCTGGTGACAAGACTGAGCCAGTGGCAGAGATCTGGCCCGCCAGGCAGATGACACAGGGCCCTCCATTATGACCTATGACACCTAGTGGCCACAGGATTTGAGCACACCCTGGGAAAGCCTACGCAGGCACAGGGGAGCTTCTGGTTCCGACTGGTTCAGGGCATTGCTACAACAGGCCAGGTACCTCTTTCCCACTTTCCAGAGGATATCAGTACGCAATGCAACCCCACTCAGCATCTCTTGCCTCTCTCTGTCTCTCTCTGGATGTGTTCGTTCTCTGAAATCTCTTCCTTCTCCCCCTGAGTCACTGCACAGCTTGGAGTGCCTGACACAGTGCCTAGAGACGAAAGAGCAAAGGCGGAAGGCCTCTGGCTCTACTGGTTGCCCATGGGCAGACAAGATCTGCTAGTCTATCTGGAAGGTCTAGAGAGTGGTGATTGACTGCGGATCTACATCACGGGGCCGACCCTGGCCAGGTGAAGCTTGCTGACATGTGGCAGCCTCTCCGGAGACTACTAATTCCGCTGGTCACATTGTATGCAAATACCCAGCTGAGAGCACAGGGCAGAAAACAATGGCACATACCTGCCAGAGGCCTATTCTGGGTCTGAAGAGTCCACCCTGGTCTCCAGCGACTCAGCATCTCAGCACACGCTTTGCCCGCACGCATGGAATCCGCCTCTCTCCACAAATGCCTTCTCCTGCTAGGAAACACACGATGTCACTCAGCCAAAGGAGATCCCAGGCAAAGTCAACCGAAGCCCGCGTTTTCACGATTTTGCCCTGTGCCGGTCCACAGCCTCCGGGGCACACTGCATGTGCATCACTTCTCCGAAGACAAGGCCGAAATTCGGGCATCCAGGGCCCTAACAGTCCAGAGTCTGCGGATGGCGGCATATGGATCACCTCTTTGCCACGTACAGGAGGGAGGCCTGGGCCCTAGCCTGGCTCCGCTAGAGCTGCACGACCTCAGCTATTTTCCCTGACCTTTGGCCCGTGCCCCCGTGAGTGTGTGATTTCTAGCTACACTTCTCCTCCGACCACTCTGAATCCGCCACCTGCGGATACCTCAGCGTGGACATGAACATCTATCACTGTCTGCAGTGTCACAGGTCACTAGGAGTCTAGGCTCAGGCTGACCTTGGCTGTCTTCTGCCCAGGCAAGGAGCCTAATCCTTCCAAGGAAATGAGGACACGTGCTCTCTGGCCGACATCCTTTCTTTCATCCACACGGCGGTCTGTACGAGGGTAAGGAGGCCAGGTAGGACAGGTGAAGGCTGAGTGCGGGGCCTAAGGCTTCTTTCTCAATCACCATGGAGACAGCCACCGGAAGGCTGGGCGGAACTTCTGACGGGGACGGGTCACAAACTCTGAGCCAATAGGAGAGGTCCAGCCTAACAGGCCAGTTAGGCAGAGGCCTCCATTTTACCCATGGACACACAACGGCCCCTTCTGTCCTTGGCCACAAAATCGAGGGCACCCAGGGAATAACTTCACAGCAGGCAACCCCTGATGTGGACAGGTTCGACATACTGCCACAGCAGGCAGGTACCTGGGATATCAGTAGGCAAGGCGCCCTTCCTCAGCATCTATGGCCCCTCTCTGTATGTGTTCATTCAGAGAAATCTCTCCGGTCTACCCCTGAGACAAATCACAGCTATGAGGGGCCTGAGAGAGAGCCTGGAGATGAAACAGGGGAGGCTTCTGGCTGTACCGCGTCCCCGTGGGTAGAGAATAGCAGTTAGTCTCTCTGGAAGGTCTTAGCTTCTGTTGATTGACATGGGCAATACGGTAGGGGCGGACCCTGGCCAGGTGGAGCTTGTGGGCAGATGCAACCTCTGGGGGAAGAATAATTCCGCTGCTGCTTTGTATGCTGTAAACCTCCCCACGCCAGGTGGGATGGCCAGAGAACATTGACCCACAACTGCCAGGGGCCTTTCCTGGGACTAAAGATCCCAACCTGGTCTCAACCTTGTCGCCTTCTCAGCACATACCTTTCCTGCACACATAATCCTGCCTTTCTCCGTCACTGCCTGATCCTACTAGGAAAAAAGCATGCCGCCCAAAAAGGCCGATGTCAGGGAAATCGAGGAGACACTGCCATTTTCCCAATTTTTGCTGTCTACGTATCCCCGCCTCCGGTGGAAGGCTGCGTATGTGGCCGGGCAGCCAAGGCAAGGCCGAAATCCTGGCATCCTGGGCCCCAGCAATCCAATGGTTTATGGACGTGGGGACCCGGATGACATCTTTCCCACATACAGGAGGAATCCTTGGGCCCTTCACTGGCTCGCCCTTCAGCTCGGCCACGTCCACTACTGGCCCTGGCCCTTGGCCGGTGCCCCATTTAACGTGTGCTCCGGAGCGATGTTTCTCCACCCATCGCTATCATTCTGCCACCAGGGGATATGTGAGAGTGGGAGACAACACTTGTCACTGGCAGCAGTGTCACAAGTCACTAGACTTCCAGGTACCAGCTGGCCTAGGCTGCCTTCTGCCCCAGGCAAGGTCCCGAATCCTTTATCCCAGATGCTGACACCTGGGCACTGGCGGATATTCATTTTTATCAACACAGAGGTCTGAGTGAGGGTCAGCAGGCCAGCTAGGTGAAGTCAAGGCCAGGTGGGCGGGACTAAGGCTCCTTTGCCATCACCATGGAGACAGTCCCACCACCGGAACAGTGGGCGGAGCTTACGATGGGCCTGGTGACAAGACTGAGCCAGTGGCAGAGATCTGGCCCGCCAGGCAGATGACACAGGGCCCTCCATTATGACCTATGACACCTAGTGGCCACAGGATTTGAGCACACCCTGGGAAAGCCTACGCAGGCACAGGGGAGCTTCTGGTTCCGACTGGTTCAGGGCATTGCTACAACAGGCCAGGTACCTCTTTCCCACTTTCCAGAGGATATCAGTACGCAATGCAACCCCACTCAGCATCTCTTGCCTCTCTCTGTCTCTCTCTGGATGTGTTCGTTCTCTGAAATCTCTTCCTTCTCCCCCTGAGTCACTGCACAGCTTGGAGTGCCTGACACAGTGCCTAGAGACGAAAGAGCAAAGGCGGAAGGCCTCTGGCTCTACTGGTTGCCCATGGGCAGACAAGATCTGCTAGTCTATCTGGAAGGTCTAGAGAGTGGTGATTGACTGCGGATCTACATCACGGGGCCGACCCTGGCCAGGTGAAGCTTGCTGACATGTGGCAGCCTCTCCGGAGACTACTAATTCCGCTGGTCACATTGTATGCAAATACCCAGCTGAGAGCACAGGGCAGAAAACAATGGCACATACCTGCCAGAGGCCTATTCTGGGTCTGAAGAGTCCACCCTGGTCTCCAGCGACTCAGCATCTCAGCACACGCTTTGCCCGCACGCATGGAATCCGCCTCTCTCCACAAATGCCTTCTCCTGCTAGGAAACACACGATGTCACTCAGCCAAAGGAGATCCCAGGCAAAGTCAACCGAAGCCCGCGTTTTCACGATTTTGCCCTGTGCCGGTCCACAGCCTCCGGGGCACACTGCATGTGCATCACTTCTCCGAAGACAAGGCCGAAATTCGGGCATCCAGGGCCCTAACAGTCCAGAGTCTGCGGATGGCGGCATATGGATCACCTCTTTGCCACGTACAGGAGGGAGGCCTGGGCCCTAGCCTGGCTCCGCTAGAGCTGCACGACCTCAGCTATTTTCCCTGACCTTTGGCCCGTGCCCCCGTGAGTGTGTGATTTCTAGCTACACTTCTCCTCCGACCACTCTGAATCCGCCACCTGCGGATACCTCAGCGTGTACATGAACATCTATCACTGTCTGCAGTGTCACAGGTCACTAGGAGTCTAGGCTCAGGCTGACCTTGGCTGTCTTCTGCCCAGGCAAGGAGCCTAATCCTTCCAAGGAAATGAGGACACGTGCTCTCTGGCCGACATCCTTTCTTTCATCCACACGGCGGTCTGTACGAGGGTAAGGAGGCCAGGTAGGACAGGTGAAGGCTGAGTGCGGGGCCTAAGGCTTCTTTCTCAATCACCATGGAGACAGCCACCGGAAGGCTGGGCGGAACTTCTGACGGGGACGGGTCACAAACTCTGAGCCAATAGGAGAGGTCCAGCCTAACAGGCCAGTTAGGCAGAGGCCTCCATTTTACCCATGGACACACAACGGCCCCTTCTGTCCTTGGCCACAAAATCGAGGGCACCCAGGGAATAACTTCACAGCAGGCAACCCCTGATGTGGACAGGTTCGACATACTGCCACAGCAGGCAGGTACCTGGGATATCAGTAGGCAAGGCGCCCTTCCTCAGCATCTATGGCCCCTCTCTGTATGTGTTCATTCAGAGAAATCTCTCCGGTCTACCCCTGAGACAAATCACAGCTATGAGGGGCCTGAGAGAGAGCCTGGAGATGAAACAGGGGAGGCTTCTGGCTGTACCGCGTCCCCGTGGGTAGAGAATAGCAGTTAGTCTCTCTGGAAGGTCTTAGCTTCTGTTGATTGACATGGGCAATACGGTAGGGGCGGACCCTGGCCAG
Organism: Loxodonta africana; assembly: GCF_030014295.1. NCBI lineage: Eukaryota > Metazoa > Chordata > Mammalia > Proboscidea > Elephantidae > Loxodonta > Loxodonta africana. Next base: position 135,012,109 of record NC_087348.1, read on the forward strand.
GTGGAGCTTGTGGGCAGATGCAACCTCTGGGGGAAGAATAATTCCGCTGCTGCTTTGTATGCTGTAAACCTCCCCACGCCAGGTGGGATGGCCAGAGAACATTGACCCACAACTGCCAGGGGCCTTTCCTGGGACTAAAGATCCCAACCTGGTCTCAACCTTGTCGCCTTCTCAGCACATACCTTTCCTGCACACATAATCCTGCCTTTCTCCGTCACTGCCTGATCCTACTAGGAAAAAAGCATGCCGCCCAAAAAGGCCGATGTCAGGGAAATCGAGGAGACACTGCCATTTTCCCAATTTTTGCTGTCTACGTATCCCCGCCTCCGGTGGAAGGCTGCGTATGTGGCCGGGCAGCCAAGGCAAGGCCGAAATCCTGGCATCCTGGGCCCCAGCAATCCAATGGTTTATGGACGTGGGGACCCGGATGACATCTTTCCCACATACAGGAGGAATCCTTGGGCCCTTCACTGGCTCGCCCTTCAGCTCGGCCACGTCCACTACTGGCCCTGGCCCTTGGCCGGTGCCCCATTTAACGTGTGCTCCGGAGCGATGTTTCTCCACCCATCGCTATCATTCTGCCACCAGGGGATATGTGAGAGTGGGAGACAACACTTGTCACTGGCAGCAGTGTCACAAGTCACTAGACTTCCAGGTACCAGCTGGCCTAGGCTGCCTTCTGCCCCAGGCAAGGTCCCGAATCCTTTATCCCAGATGCTGACACCTGGGCACTGGCGGATATTCATTTTTATCAACACAGAGGTCTGAGTGAGGGTCAGCAGGCCAGCTAGGTGAAGTCAAGGCCAGGTGGGCGGGACTAAGGCTCCTTTGCCATCACCATGGAGACAGTCCCACCACCGGAACAGTGGGCGGAGCTTACGATGGGCCTGGTGACAAGACTGAGCCAGTGGCAGAGATCTGGCCCGCCAGGCAGATGACACAGGGCCCTCCATTATGACCTATGACACCTAGTGGCCACAGGATTTGAGCACACCCTGGGAAAGCCTACGCAGGCACAGGGGAGCTTCTGGTTCCGACTGGTTCAGGGCATTGCTACAACAGGCCAGGTACCTCTTTCCCACTTTCCAGAGGATATCAGTACGCAATGCAACCCCACTCAGCATCTCTTGCCTCTCTCTGTCTCTCTCTGGATGTGTTCGTTCTCTGAAATCTCTTCCTTCTCCCCCTGAGTCACTGCACAGCTTGGAGTGCCTGACACAGTGCCTAGAGACGAAAGAGCAAAGGCGGAAGGCCTCTGGCTCTACTGGTTGCCCATGGGCAGACAAGATCTGCTAGTCTATCTGGAAGGTCTAGAGAGTGGTGATTGACTGCGGATCTACATCACGGGGCCGACCCTGGCCAGGTGAAGCTTGCTGACATGTGGCAGCCTCTCCGGAGACTACTAATTCCGCTGGTCACATTGTATGCAAATACCCAGCTGAGAGCACAGGGCAGAAAACAATGGCACATACCTGCCAGAGGCCTATTCTGGGTCTGAAGAGTCCACCCTGGTCTCCAGCGACTCAGCATCTCAGCACACGCTTTGCCCGCACGCATGGAATCCGCCTCTCTCCACAAATGCCTTCTCCTGCTAGGAAACACACGATGTCACTCAGCCAAAGGAGATCCCAGGCAAAGTCAACCGAAGCCCGCGTTTTCACGATTTTGCCCTGTGCCGGTCCACAGCCTCCGGGGCACACTGCATGTGCATCACTTCTCCGAAGACAAGGCCGAAATTCGGGCATCCAGGGCCCTAACAGTCCAGAGTCTGCGGATGGCGGCATATGGATCACCTCTTTGCCACGTACAGGAGGGAGGCCTGGGCCCTAGCCTGGCTCCGCTAGAGCTGCACGACCTCAGCTATTTTCCCTGACCTTTGGCCCGTGCCCCCGTGAGTGTGTGATTTCTAGCTACACTTCTCCTCCGACCACTCTGAATCCGCCACCTGCGGATACCTCAGCGTGGACATGAACATCTATCACTGTCTGCAGTGTCACAGGTCACTAGGAGTCTAGGCTCAGGCTGACCTTGGCTGTCTTCTGCCCAGGCAAGGAGCCTAATCCTTCCAAGGAAATGAGGACACGTGCTCTCTGGCCGACATCCTTTCTTTCATCCACACAGCGGTCTGTACGAGGGTAAAGAGGCCAGGTAGGACAGGTGAAGGCTGAGTGCGGGGCCTAAGGATTCTTTCTCAATCACCATGGAGACAGCCACCGGAAGGCTGGGCGGAACTTCTGACGGGGACGGGTCACAAACTCTGAGCCAATAGGAGAGGTCCAGCCTAACAGGCCAGTTAGGCAGAGGCCTCCATTTTACCCATGGACACACAACGGCCCCTTCTGTCCTTGGCCACAAAATCGAGGGCACCCAGGGAATAACTTCACAGCAGGCAACCCCTGATGTGGACAGGTTCGACATACTGCCACAGCAGGCAGGTACCTGGGATATCAGTAGGCAAGGCGCCCTTCCTCAGCATCTATGGCCCCTCTCTGTATGTGTTCATTCAGAGAAATCTCTCCGGTCTACCCCTGAGACAAATCACAGCTATGAGGGGCCTGAGAGAGAGCCTGGAGATGAAACAGGGGAGGCTTCTGGCTGTACCGCGTCCCCGTGGGTAGAGAATAGCAGTTAGTCTCTCTGGAAGGTCTTAGCTTCTGTTGATTGACATGGGCAATACGGTAGGGGCGGACCCTGGCCAGGTGGAGCTTGTGGGCAGATGCAACCTCTGGGGGAAGAATAATTCCGCTGCTGCTTTGTATGCTGTAAACCTCCCCACGCCAGGTGGGATGGCCAGAGAACATTGACCCACAACTGCCAGGGGCCTTTCCTGGGACTAAAGATCCCAACCTGGTCTCAACCTTGTCGCCTTCTCAGCACATACCTTTCCTGCACACATAATCCTGCCTTTCTCCGTCACTGCCTGATCCTACTAGGAAAAAAGCATGCCGCCCAAAAAGGCCGATGTCAGGGAAATCGAGGAGACACTGCCATTTTCCCAATTTTTGCTGTCTACATATCCCCGCCTCCGGTGGAAGGCTGCGTATGTGGCCGGGCAGCCAAGGCAAGGCCGAAATCCTGGCATCCTGGGCCCCAGCAATCCAATGGTTTATGGACGTGGGGACCCGGATGACATCTTTCCCACATACAGGAGGAATCCTTGGGCCCTTCACTGGCTCGCCCTTCAGCTCGGCCACGTCCACTACTGGCCCTGGCCCTTGGCCGGTGCCCCATTTAACGTGTGCTCCGGAGCGATGTTTCTCACCCATCGCTATCATTCTGCCACCAGGGGATATGTGAGAGTGGGAGACAACACTTGTCACTGGCAGCAGTGTCACAAGTCACTAGACTTCCAGGTACCAGCTGGCCTAGGCTGCCTTCTGCCCCAGGCAAGGTCCCGAATCCTTTATCCCAGATGCTGACACCTGGGCACTGGCGGATATTCATTTTTATCAACACAGAGGTCTGAGTGAGGGTCAGCAGGCCAGCTAGGTGAAGTCAAGGCCAGGTGGGCGGGACTAAGGCTCCTTTGCCATCACCATGGAGACAGTCCCACCACCGGAACAGTGGGCGGAGCTTACGATGGGCCTGGTGACAAGACTGAGCCAGTGGCAGAGATCTGGCCCGCCAGGCAGATGACACAGGGCCCTCCATTATGACCTATGACACCTAGTGGCCACAGGATTTGAGCACACCCTGGGAAAGCCTACGCAGGCACAGGGGAGCTTCTGGTTCCGACTGGTTCAGGGCATTGCTACAACAGGCCAGGTACCTCTTTCCCACTTTCCAGAGGATATCAGTACGCAATGCAACCCCACTCAGCATCTCTTGCCTCTCTCTGTCTCTCTCTGGATGTGTTCGTTCTCTGAAATCTCTTCCTTCTCCCCCTGAGTCACTGCACAGCTTGGAGTGCCTGACACAGTGCCTAGAGACGAAAGAGCAAAGGCGGAAGGCCTCTGGCTCTACTGGTTGCCCATGGGCAGACAAGATCTGCTAGTGTATCTGGAAGGTCTAGAGAGTGGTGATTGACTGCGGATCTACATCACGGGGCCGACCCTGGCCAGGTGAAGCTTGCTGACATGTGGCAGCCTCTCCGGAGACTACTAATTCCGCTGGTCACATTGTATGCAAATACCCAGCTGAGAGCACAGGGCAGAAAACAATGGCACATACCTGCCAGAGGCCTATTCTGGGTCTGAAGAGTCCACCCTGGTCTCCAGCGACTCAGCATCTCAGCACACGCTTTGCCTGCACGCATGGAATCCGCCTCTCTCCACAAATGCCTTCTCCTGCTAGGAAACACACGATGTCACTCAGCCAAAGGAGATCCCAGGCAAAGTCAACTGAAGCCCGCGTTTTCACGATTTTGCCCTGTGCCGGTCCACAGCCTCCGGGGCACACTGCATGTGCGTGACTTCTCCGAAGACAAGGCCGAAATTCGGGCATCCAGGGCCCTAACAGTCCAGAGTCTGCGGATGGCGGCATATGGATCACCTCTTTGCCACGTACAGGAGGGAGGCCTGGGCCCTAGCCTGGCTCTGCTAGAGCTGCACGACCTCAGCTATTTTCCCTGACCTTTGGCCCGTGCCCCCGTGAGTGTGTGATTTCTAGCTACACTTCTCCTCCGACCACTCTGAATCCGCCACCTGCGGATACCTCAGCGTGGACATGAACATCTATCACTGTCTGCAGTGTCACAGGTCACTAGGAGTCTAGGCTCAGGCTGACCTTGGCTGTCTTCTGCCCAGGCAAGGAGCCTAATCCTTCCAGGGAAATGAGGACACGTGCTCACTGGCCGACATCCTTTCTTTCATCCACACGGCGGTCTGTACGAGGGTAAAGAGGCCAGGTAGGACAGGTGAAGGCTGAGTGCGGGGCCTAAGGCTTCTTTCTCAATCACCATGGAGACAGCCACCGGAAGGCTGGGCGGAACTTCTGACGGGGACGGGTCACAAACTCTGAGCCAATAGGAGAGGTCCAGCCTAACAGGCCAGTTAGGCAGAGGCCTCCATTTTACCCATGGACACACAACGGCCCCTTCTGTCCTTGGCCACAAAATCGAGGGCACCCAGGGAATAACTTCACAGCAGGCAACCCCTGATGTGGACAGGTTCGACATACTGCCACAGCAGGCAGGTACCTGGGATATCAGTAGGCAAGGCGCCCTTCCTCAGCATCTATGGCCCCTCTCTGTATGTGTTCATTCAGAGAAATCTCTCCGTTCTACCCCTGAGACAAATCACAGCTATGAGGGGCCTGAGAGAGAGCCTGGAGATGAAACAGGGGAGGCTTCTGGCTGTACCGCGTCCCCGTGGGTAGAGAATAGCAGTTAGTCTCTCTGGAAGGTCTTAGCTTCTGTTGATTGACATGGGCAATACGGTAGGGGCGGACCCTGGCCAGGTGGAGCTTGTGGGCAGATGCAACCTCTGGGGGAAGAATAATTCCGCTGCTGCTTTGTATGCTGTAAACCTCCCCACGCCAGGTGGGATGGCCAGAGAACATTGACCCACAACTGCCAGGGGCCTTTCCTGGGACTAAAGATCCCAACCTGGTCTCAACCTTGTCGCCTTCTCAGCACATACCTTTCCTGCACACATAATCCTGCCTTTCTCCGTCACTGCCTGATCCTACTAGGAAAAAAGCATGCCGCCCAAAAAGGCCGATGTCAGGGAAATCGAGGAGACACTGCCATTTTCCCAATTTTTGCTGTCTACGTATCCCCGCCTCCGGTGGAAGGCTGCGTATGTGGCCGGGCAGCCAAGGCAAGGCCGAAATCCTGGCATCCTGGGCCCCAGCAATCCAATGGTTTATGGACGTGGGGACCCGGATGACATCTTTCCCACATACAGGAGGAATCCTTGGGCCCTTCACTGGCTCGCCCTTCAGCTCGGCCACGTCCACTACTGGCCCTGGCCCTTGGCCGGTGCCCCATTTAACGTGTGCTCCGGAGCGATGTTTCTCCACCCATCGCTATCATTCTGCCACCAGGGGATATGTGAGAGTGGGAGACAACACTTGTCACTGGCAGCAGTGTCACAAGTCACTAGACTTCCAGGTACCAGCTGGCCTAGGCTGCCTTCTGCCCCAGGCAAGGTCCCGAATCCTTTATCCCAGATGCTGACACCTGGGCACTGGCGGATATTCATTTTTATCAACACAGAGGTCTGAGTGAGGGTCAGCAGGCCAGCTAGGTGAAGTCAAGGCCAGGTGGGCGGGACTAAGGCTCCTTTGCCATCACCATGGAGACAGTCCCACCACCGGAACAGTGGGCGGAGCTTACGATGGGCCTGGTGACAAGACTGAGCCAGTGGCAGAGATCTGGCCCGCCAGGCAGATGACACAGGGCCCTCCATTATGACCTATGACACCTAGTGGCCACAGGATTTGAGCACACCCTGGGAAAGCCTACGCAGGCACAGGGGAGCTTCTGGTTCCGACTGGTTCAGGGCATTGCTACAACAGGCCAGGTACCTCTTTCCCACTTTCCAGAGGATATCAGTACGCAATGCAACCCCACTCAGCATCTCTTGCCTCTCTCTGTCTCTCTCTGGATGTGTTCGTTCTCTGAAATCTCTTCCTTCTCCCCCTGAGTCACTGCACAGCTTGGAGTGCCTGACACAGTGCCTAGAGACGAAAGAGCAAAGGCGGAAGGCCTCTGGCTCTACTGGTTGCCCATGGGCAGACAAGATCTGCTAGTCTATCTGGAAGGTCTAGAGAGTGGTGATTGACTGCGGATCTACATCACGGGGCCGACCCTGGCCAGGTGAAGCTTGCTGACATGTGGCAGCCTCTCCGGAGACTACTAATTCCGCTGGTCACATTGTATGCAAATACCCAGCTGAGAGCACAGGGCAGAAAACAATGGCACATACCTGCCAGAGGCCTATTCTGGGTCTGAAGAGTCCACCCTGGTCTCCAGCGACTCAGCATCTCAGCACACGCTTTGCCCGCACGCATGGAATCCGCCTCTCTCCACAAATGCCTTCTCCTGCTAGGAAACACACGATGTCACTCAGCCAAAGGAGATCCCAGGCAAAGTCAACCGAAGCCCGCGTTTTCACGATTTTGCCCTGTGCCGGTCCACAGCCTCCGGGGCACACTGCATGTGCATCACTTCTCCGAAGACAAGGCCGAAATTCGGGCATCCAGGGCCCTAACAGTCCAGAGTCTGCGGATGGCGGCATATGGATCACCTCTTTGCCACGTACAGGAGGGAGGCCTGGGCCCTAGCCTGGCTCCGCTAGAGCTGCACGACCTCAGCTATTTTCCCTGACCTTTGGCCCGTGCCCCCGTGAGTGTGTGATTTCTAGCTACACTTCTCCTCCGACCACTCTGAATCCGCCACCTGCGGATACCTCAGCGTGTACATGAACATCTATCACTGTCTGCAGTGTCACAGGTCACTAGGAGTCTAGGCTCAGGCTGACCTTGGCTGTCTTCTGCCCAGGCAAGGAGCCTAATCCTTCCAAGGAAATGAGGACACGTGCTCTCTGGCCGACATCCTTTCTTTCATCCACACGGCGGTCTGTACGAGGGTAAGGAGGCCAGGTAGGACAGGTGAAGGCTGAGTGCGGGGCCTAAGGCTTCTTTCTCAATCACCATGGAGACAGCCACCGGAAGGCTGGGCGGAACTTCTGACGGGGACGGGTCACAAACTCTGAGCCAATAGGAGAGGTCCAGCCTAACAGGCCAGTTAGGCAGAGGCCTCCATTTTACCCATGGACACACAACGGCCCCTTCTGTCCTTGGCCACAAAATCGAGGGCACCCAGGGAATAACTTCACAGCAGGCAACCCCTGATGTGGACAGGTTCGACATACTGCCACAGCAGGCAGGTACCTGGGATATCAGTAGGCAAGGCGCCCTTCCTCAGCATCTATGGCCCCTCTCTGTATGTGTTCATTCAGAGAAATCTCTCCGGTCTACCCCTGAGACAAATCACAGCTATGAGGGGCCTGAGAGAGAGCCTGGAGATGAAACAGGGGAGGCTTCTGGCTGTACCGCGTCCCCGTGGGTAGAGAATAGCAGTTAGTCTCTCTGGAAGGTCTTAGCTTCTGTTGATTGACATGGGCAATACGGTAGGGGCGGACCCTGGCCAGGTGGAGCTTGTGGGCAGATGCAACCTCTGGGGGAAGAATAATTCCGCTGCTGCTTTGTATGCTGTAAACCTCCCCACGCCAGGTGGGATGGCCAGAGAACATTGACCCACAACTGCCAGGGGCCTTTCCTGGGACTAAAGATCCCAACCTGGTCTCAACCTTGTCGCCTTCTCAGCACATACCTTTCCTGCACACATAATCCTGCCTTTCTCCGTCACTGCCTGATCCTACTAGGAAAAAAGCATGCCGCCCAAAAAGGCCGATGTCAGGGAAATCGAGGAGACACTGCCATTTTCCCAATTTTTGCTGTCTACGTATCCCCGCCTCCGGTGGAAGGCTGCGTATGTGGCCGGGCAGCCAAGGCAAGGCCGAAATCCTGGCATCCTGGGCCCCAGCAATCCAATGGTTTATGGACGTGGGGACCCGGATGACATCTTTCCCACATACAGGAGGAATCCTTGGGCCCTTCACTGGCTCGCCCTTCAGCTCGGCCACGTCCACTACTGGCCCTGGCCCTTGGCCGGTGCCCCATTTAACGTGTGCTCCGGAGCGATGTTTCTCCACCCATCGCTATCATTCTGCCACCAGGGGATATGTGAGAGTGGGAGACAACACTTGTCACTGGCAGCAGTGTCACAAGTCACTAGACTTCCAGGTACCAGCTGGCCTAGGCTGCCTTCTGCCCCAGGCAAGGTCCCGAATCCTTTATCCCAGATGCTGACACCTGGGCACTGGCGGATATTCATTTTTATCAACACAGAGGTCTGAGTGAGGGTCAGCAGGCCAGCTAGGTGAAGTCAAGGCCAGGTGGGCGGGACTAAGGCTCCTTTGCCATCACCATGGAGACAGTCCCACCACCGGAACAGTGGGCGGAGCTTACGATGGGCCTGGTGACAAGACTGAGCCAGTGGCAGAGATCTGGCCCGCCAGGCAGATGACACAGGGCCCTCCATTATGACCTATGACACCTAGTGGCCACAGGATTTGAGCACACCCTGGGAAAGCCTACGCAGGCACAGGGGAGCTTCTGGTTCCGACTGGTTCAGGGCATTGCTACAACAGGCCAGGTACCTCTTTCCCACTTTCCAGAGGATATCAGTACGCAATGCAACCCCACTCAGCATCTCTTGCCTCTCTCTGTCTCTCTCTGGATGTGTTCGTTCTCTGAAATCTCTTCCTTCTCCCCCTGAGTCACTGCACAGCTTGGAGTGCCTGACACAGTGCCTAGAGACGAAAGAGCAAAGGCGGAAGGCCTCTGGCTCTACTGGTTGCCCATGGGCAGACAAGATCTGCTAGTCTATCTGGAAGGTCTAGAGAGTGGTGATTGACTGCGGATCTACATCACGGGGCCGACCCTGGCCAGGTGAAGCTTGCTGACATGTGGCAGCCTCTCCGGAGACTACTAATTCCGCTGGTCACATTGTATGCAAATACCCAGCTGAGAGCACAGGGCAGAAAACAATGGCACATACCTGCCAGAGGCCTATTCTGGGTCTGAAGAGTCCACCCTGGTCTCCAGCGACTCAGCATCTCAGCACACGCTTTGCCCGCACGCATGGAATCCGCCTCTCTCCACAAATGCCTTCTCCTGCTAGGAAACACACGATGTCACTCAGCCAAAGGAGATCCCAGGCAAAGTCAACCGAAGCCCGCGTTTTCACGATTTTGCCCTGTGCCGGTCCACAGCCTCCGGGGCACACTGCATGTGCATCACTTCTCCGAAGACAAGGCCGAAATTCGGGCATCCAGGGCCCTAACAGTCCAGAGTCTGCGGATGGCGGCATATGGATCACCTCTTTGCCACGTACAGGAGGGAGGCCTGGGCCCTAGCCTGGCTCCGCTAGAGCTGCACGACCTCAGCTATTTTCCCTGACCTTTGGCCCGTGCCCCCGTGAGTGTGTGATTTCTAGCTACACTTCTCCTCCGACCACTCTGAATCCGCCACCTGCGGATACCTCAGCGTGGACATGAACATCTATCACTGTCTGCAGTGTCACAGGTCACTAGGAGTCTAGGCTCAGGCTGACCTTGGCTGTCTTCTGCCCAGGCAAGGAGCCTAATCCTTCCAAGGAAATGAGGACACGTGCTCTCTGGCCGACATCCTTTCTTTCATCCACACAGCGGTCTGTACGAGGGTAAAGAGGCCAGGTAGGACAGGTGAAGGCTGAGTGCGGGGCCTAAGGATTCTTTCTCAATCACCATGGAGACAGCCACCGGAAGGCTGGGCGGAACTTCTGACGGGGACGGGTCACAAACTCTGAGCCAATAGGAGAGGTCCAGCCTAACAGGCCAGTTAGGCAGAGGCCTCCATTTTACCCATGGACACACAACGGCCCCTTCTGTCCTTGGCCACAAAATCGAGGGCACCCAGGGAATAACTTCACAGCAGGCAACCCCTGATGTGGACAGGTTCGACATACTGCCACAGCAGGCAGGTACCTGGGATATCAGTAGGCAAGGCGCCCTTCCTCAGCATCTATGGCCCCTCTCTGTATGTGTTCATTCAGAGAAATCTCTCCGGTCTACCCCTGAGACAAATCACAGCTATGAGGGGCCTGAGAGAGAGCCTGGAGATGAAACAGGGGAGGCTTCTGGCTGTACCGCGTCCCCGTGGGTAGAGAATAGCAGTTAGTCTCTCTGGAAGGTCTTAGCTTCTGTTGATTGACATGGGCAATACGGTAGGGGCGGACCCTGGCCAGGTGGAGCTTGTGGGCAGATGCAACCTCTGGGGGAAGAATAATTCCGCTGCTGCTTTGTATGCTGTAAACCTCCCCACGCCAGGTGGGATGGCCAGAGAACATTGACCCACAACTGCCAGGGGCCTTTCCTGGGACTAAAGATCCCAACCTGGTCTCAACCTTGTCGCCTTCTCAGCACATACCTTTCCTGCACACATAATCCTGCCTTTCTCCGTCACTGCCTGATCCTACTAGGAAAAAAGCATGCCGCCCAAAAAGGCCGATGTCAGGGAAATCGAGGAGACACTGCCATTTTCCCAATTTTTGCTGTCTACATATCCCCGCCTCCAGTGGAAGGCTGCGTATGTGGCCGGGCAGCCAAGGCAAGGCCGAAATCCTGGCATCCTGGGCCCCAGCAATCCAATGGTTTATGGACGTGGGGACCCGGATGACATCTTTCCCACATACAGGAGGAATCCTTGGGCCCTTCACTGGCTCGCCCTTCAGCTCGGCCACGTCCACTACTGGCCCTGGCCCTTGGCCGGTGCCCCATTTAACGTGTGCTCCGGAGCGATGTTTCTCACCCATCGCTATCATTCTGCCACCAGGGGATATGTGAGAGTGGGAGACAACACTTGTCACTGGCAGCAGTGTCACAAGTCACTAGACTTCCAGGTACCAGCTGGCCTAGGCTGCCTTCTGCCCCAGGCAAGGTCCCGAATCCTTTATCCCAGATGCTGACACCTGGGCACTGGCGGATATTCATTTTTATCAACACAGAGGTCTGAGTGAGGGTCAGCAGGCCAGCTAGGTGAAGTCAAGGCCAGGTGGGCGGGACTAAGGCTCCTTTGCCATCACCATGGAGACAGTCCCACCACCGGAACAGTGGGCGGAGCTTACGATGGGCCTGGTGACAAGACTGAGCCAGTGGCAGAGATCTGGCCCGCCAGGCAGATGACACAGGGCCCTCCATTATGACCTATGACACCTAGTGGCCACAGGATTTGAGCACACCCTGGGAAAGCCTACGCAGGCACAGGGGAGCTTCTGGTTCCGACTGGTTCAGGGCATTGCTACAACAGGCCAGGTACCTCTTTCCCACTTTCCAGAGGATATCAGTACGCAATGCAACCCCACTCAGCATCTCTTGCCTCTCTCTGTCTCTCTCTGGATGTGTTCGTTCTCTGAAATCTCTTCCTTCTCCCCCTGAGTCACTGCACAGCTTGGAGTGCCTGACACAGTGCCTAGAGACGAAAGAGCAAAGGCGGAAGGCCTCTGGCTCTACTGGTTGCCCATGGGCAGACAAGATCTGCTAGTCTATCTGGAAGGTCTAGAGAGTGGTGATTGACTGCGGATCTACATCACGGGGCCGACCCTGGCCAGGTGAAGCTTGCTGACATGTGGCAGCCTCTCCGGAGACTACTAATTCCGCTGGTCACATTGTATGCAAATACCCAGCTGAGAGCACAGGGCAGAAAACAATGGCACATACCTGCCAGAGGCCTATTCTGGGTCTGAAGAGTCCACCCTGGTCTCCAGCGACTCAGCATCTCAGCACACGCTTTGCCTGCACGCATGGAATCCGCCTCTCTCCACAAATGCCTTCTCCTGCTAGGAAACACACGATGTCACTCAGCCAAAGGAGATCCCAGGCAAAGTCAACTGAAGCCCGCGTTTTCACGATTTTGCCCTGTGCCGGTCCACAGCCTCCGGGGCACACTGCATGTGCGTGACTTCTCCGAAGACAAGGCCGAAATTCGGGCATCCAGGGCCCTAACAGTCCAGAGTCTGCGGATGGCGGCATATGGATCACCTCTTTGCCACGTACAGGAGGGAGGCCTGGGCCCTAGCCTGGCTCTGCTAGAGCTGCACGACCTCAGCTATTTTCCCTGACCTTTGGCCCGTGCCCCCGTGAGTGTGTGATTTCTAGCTACACTTCTCCTCCGACCACTCTGAATCCGCCACCTGCGGATACCTCAGCGTGGACATGAACATCTATCACTGTCTGCAGTGTCACAGGTCACTAGGAGTCTAGGCTCAGGCTGACCTTGGCTGTCTTCTGCCCAGGCAAGGAGCCTAATCCTTCCAGGGAAATGAGGACACGTGCTCACTGGCCGACATCCTTTCTTTCATCCACACGGCGGTCTGTACGAGGGTAAAGAGGCCAGGTAGGACAGGTGAAGGCTGAGTGCGGGGCCTAAGGCTTCTTTCTCAATCACCATGGAGACAGCCACCGGAAGGCTGGGCGGAACTTCTGACGGGGACGGGTCACAAACTCTGAGCCAATAGGAGAGGTCCAGCCTAACAGGCCAGTTAGGCAGAGGCCTCCATTTTACCCATGGACACACAACGGCCCCTTCTGTCCTTGGCCACAAAATCGAGGGCACCCAGGGAATAACTTCACAGCAGGCAACCCCTGATGTGGACAGGTTCGACATACTGCCACAGCAGGCAGGTACCTGGGATATCAGTAGGCAAGGCGCCCTTCCTCAGCATCTATGGCCCCTCTCTGTATGTGTTCATTCAGAGAAATCTCTCCGTTCTACCCCTGAGACAAATCACAGCTATGAGGGGCCTGAGAGAGAGCCTGGAGATGAAACAGGGGAGGCTTCTGGCTGTACCGCGTCCCCGTGGGTAGAGAATAGCAGTTAGTCTCTCTGGAAGGTCTTAGCTTCTGTTGATTGACATGGGCAATACGGTAGGGGCGGACCCTGGCCAGGTGGAGCTTGTGGGCAGATGCAACCTCTGGGGGAAGAATAATTCCGCTGCTGCTTTGTATGCTGTAAACCTCCCCACGCCAGGTGGGATGGCCAGAGAACATTGACCCACAACTGCCAGGGGCCTTTCCTGGGACTAAAGATCCCAACCTGGTCTCAACCTTGTCGCCTTCTCAGCACATACCTTTCCTGCACACATAATCCTGCCTTTCTCCGTCACTGCCTGATCCTACTAGGAAAAAAGCATGCCGCCCAAAAAGGCCGATGTCAGGGAAATCGAGGAGACACTGCCATTTTCCCAATTTTTGCTGTCTACGTATCCCCGCCTCCGGTGGAAGGCTGCGTATGTGGCCGGGCAGCCAAGGCAAGGCCGAAATCCTGGCATCCTGGGCCCCAGCAATCCAATGGTTTATGGACGTGGGGACCCGGATGACATCTTTCCCACATACAGGAGGAATCCTTGGGCCCTTCACTGGCTCGCCCTTCAGCTCGGCCACGTCCACTACTGGCCCTGGCCCTTGGCCGGTGCCCCATTTAACGTGTGCTCCGGAGCGATGTTTCTCCACCCATCACTATCATTCTGCCACCAGGGGATATGTGAGAGTGGGAGACAACACTTGTCACTGGCAGCAGTGTCACAAGTCACTAGACTTCCAGGTACCAGCTGGCCTAGGCTGCCTTCTGCCCCAGGCAAGGTCCCGAATCCTTTATCCCAGATGCTGACACCTGGGCACTGGCGGATATTCATTTTTATCAACACAGAGGTCTGAGTGAGGGTCAGCAGGCCAGCTAGGTGAAGTCAAGGCCAGGTGGGCGGGACTAAGGCTCCTTTGCCATCACCATGGAGACAGTCCCACCACCGGAACAGTGGGCGGAGCTTACGATGGGCCTGGTGACAAGACTGAGCCAGTGGCAGAGATCTGGCCCGCCAGGCAGGTGACACAGGGCCCTCCATTATGACCTATGACACCTAGTGGCCACAGGATTTGAGCACACCCTGGGAAAGCCTACGCAGGCACAGGGGAGCTTCTGGTTCCGACTGGTTCAGGGCATTGCTACAACAGGCCAGGTACCTCTTTCCCACTTTCCAGAGGATATCAGTACGCAATGCAACCCCACTCAGCATCTCTTGCCTCTCTCTGTCTCTCTCTGGATGTGTTCGTTCTCTGAAATCTCTTCCTTCTCCCCCTGAGTCACTGCACAGCTTGGAGTGCCTGACACAGTGCCTAGAGACGAAAGAGCAAAGGCGGAAGGCCTCTGGCTCTACTGGTTGCCCATGGGCAGACAAGATCTGCTAGTCTATCTGGAAGGTCTAGAGAGTGGTGATTGACTGCGGATCTACATCACGGGGCCGACCCTGGCCAGGTGAAGCTTGCTGACATGTGGCAGCCTCTCCGGAGACTACTAATTCCGCTGGTCACATTGTATGCAAATACCCAGCTGAGAGCACAGGGCAGAAAACAATGGCACATACCTGCCAGAGGCCTATTCTGGGTCTGAAGAGTCCACTCTGGTCTCCAGCGACTCAGCATCTCAGCACACGCTTTGCCTGCGCGCATGGAATCCGCCTCTCTCCACAAATGCCTTCTCCTGCTAGGAAACACACGATGTCACTCAGCCAAAGGAGATCCCAGGCAAAGTCAACTGAAGCCCGCGTTTTCACGATTTTGCCCTGTGCCGGTCCACAGCCTCCGGGAAACACTGCATGTGCGTGACTTCTCCGAAGACAAGGCCGAAATTCGGGCATCCAGGGCCCTAACAGTCCAGAGTCTGCGGATGGCGGCATATGGATCACCTCTTTGCCACGTACAGGAGGGAGGCCTGGGCCCTAGCCTGGCTCCGCTAGAGCTGCACGACCTCAGCTATTTTCCCTGACCTTTGGCCCGTGCCCCCGTGAGTGTGTGATTTCTAGCTACACTTCTCCTCCGACCACTCTGAATCTGCCACCTGCGGATACCTCAGCGTGGACATGAACATCTATCACTGTCTGCAGTGTCACAGGTCACTAGGAGTCTAGGCTCAGGCTGACCTTGGCTGTCTTCTGCCCAGGCAAGGAGCCTAATCCTTCCAAGGAAATGAGGACACGTGCTCACTGGCCGACATCCTTTCTTTCATCCACACGGCGGTCTGTACAAGGGTAAAGAGGCCAGGTAGGACAGGTGAAGGCTGAGTGCGGGGCCTAAGGCTTCTTTCTCAATCACCATGGAGACAGCCACCGGAAGGCTGGGCGGGACTTCTGACGGGGACGGGTCACAAACTCTGAGCCAATAGGAGAGGTCCAGCCTAACAGGCCAGTTAGGCAGAGGCCTCCATTTTACCCATGGACACACAACGGCCCCTTCTGTCCTTGGCCACAAAATCGAGGGCACCCAGGGAATAACTTCACAGCAGGCAACCCCTGATGTGGACAGGTTCGACATACTGCCACAGCAGGCAGGTACCTGGGATATCAGTAGGCAAGGCGCCCTTCCTCAGCATCTATGGCCCCTCTCTGTATGTGTTCATTCAGAGAAATCTCTCCGTTCTACCCCTGAGACAAATCACAGCTATGAGGGGCCTGAGAGAGAGCCTGGAGATGAAACAGGGGAGGCTTCTGGCTGTACCGCGTCCCCGTGGGTAGAGAATAGCAGTTAGTCTCTCTGGAAGGTCTTAGCTTCTGTTGATTGACATGGGCAATACGGTAGGGGCGGACCCTGGCCAGGTGGAGCTTGTGGGCAGATGCAACCTCTGGGGGAAGAATAATTCCGCTGCTGCTTTGTATGCTGTAAACCTCCCCACGCCAGGTGGGATGGCCAGAGAACATTGACCCACAACTGCCAGGGGCCTTTCCTGGGACTAAAGATCCCAATCTGGTCTCAACCTTGTCGCCTTCTCAGCACATACCTTTCCTGCACACATAATCCTGCCTTTCTCCGTCACTGCCTGATCCTACTAGGAAAAAAGCATGCTGCCCAAAAAGGCCGATGTCAGGGAAATCGAGGAGACACTGCCATTTTCCCAGTTTTTGCTGTCTACATATCCCCGCCTCCAGTGGAAGGCTGCGTATGTGGCCAGGCAGCCAAGGCAAGGCCGAAATCCTGGCATCCTGGGCCCCAGCAATCCAATGGTTTATGGACGTGGGGACCCGGATGACATCTTTCCCACATACAGGAGGAATCCTTGGGCCCTTCACTGGCTCGCCCTTCAGCTCGGCCACGTCCACTACTGGCCCTGGCCCTTGGCCGGTGCCCCATTTAACGTGTGCTCCGGAGCGATGTTTCTCCACCCATCGCTATCATTCTGCCACCAGGGGATATGTGAGAGTGGGAGTCACCATTTGTCACTGGCAGCAGTGTCACAAGTCACTAGACTTCCCGGTACCAGCTGGCCTAGGCTGCCTTCTGCCCCAGGCAAGGTCCCGAATCCTTTATCCCAGATGCTGACACCTGGGCACTGGCGGATATTCATTTTTATCAACACAGAGGTCTGAGTGAGGGTCAGCAGGCCAGCTAGGTGAAGTCAAGGCCAGGTGGGCGGGACTAAGGCTCCTTTGCCATCACCATGGAGACAGTCCCACCACCGGAACAGTGGGCGGAGCTTACGATGGGCCTGGTGACAAGACTGAGCCAGTGGCAGAGATCTGGCCCGCCAGGCAGGTGACACAGGGCCCTCCATTATGACCTATGACACCTAGTGGCCACAGGATTTGAGCACACCCTGGGAAAGCCTACGCAGGCACAGGGGAGCTTCTGGTTCCGACTGGTTCAGGGCATTGCTACAACAGGCCAGGTACCTCTTTCCCACTTTCCAGAGGATATCAGTACGCAATGCAACCCCACTCAGCATCTCTTGCCTCTCTCTGTCTCTCTCTGGATGTGTTCGTTCTCTGAAATCTCTTCCTTCTCCCCCTGAGTCACTGCACAGCTTGGAGTGCCTGACACAGTGCCTAGAGACGAAAGAGCAAAGGCGGAAGGCCTCTGGCTCTACTGGTTGCCCATGGGCAGACAAGATCTGCTAGTCTATCTGGAAGGTCTAGAGAGTGGTGATTGACTGCGGATCTACATCACGGGGCCGACCCTGGCCAGGTGAAGCTTGCTGACATGTGGCAGCCTCTCCGGAGACTACTAATTCCGCTGGTCACATTGTATGCAAATACCCAGCTGAGAGCACAGGGCAGAAAACAATGGCACATACCTGCCAGAGGCCTATTCTGGGTCTGAAGAGTCCACCCTGGTCTCCAGCGACTCAGCATCTCAGCACACGCTTTGCCCGCACGCATGGAATCCGCCTCTCTCCACAAATGCCTTCTCCTGCTAGGAAACACACGATGTCACTCAGCCAAAGGAGATCCCAGGCAAAGTCAACCGAAGCCCGCGTTTTCACGATTTTGCCCTGTGCCGGTCCACAGCCTCCGGGGCACACTGCATGTGCATCACTTCTCCGAAGACATGGCCGAAATTCGGGCATCCAGGGCCCTAACAGTCCAGAGTCTGCGGATGGCGGCATATGGATCACCTCTTTGCCACGTACAGGAGGGAGGCCTGGGCCCTAGCCTGGCTCCGCTAGAGCTGCACGACCTCAGCTATTTTCCCTGACCTTTGGCCCGTGCCCCCGTGAGTGTGTGATTTCTAGCTACACTTCTCCTCCGACCACTCTGAATCCGCCACCTGCGGATACCTCAGCGTGGACATGAACATCTATCACTGTCTGCAGTGTCACAGGTCACTAGGAGTCTAGGCTCAGGCTGACCTTGGCTGTCTTCTGCCCAGGCAAGGAGCCTAATCCTTCCAAGGAAATGAGGACACGTGCTCTCTGGCCGACATCCTTTCTTTCATCCACACGGCGGTCTGTACGAGGGTAAAGAGGCCAGGTAGGACAGGTGAAGGCTGAGTGCGGGGCCTAAGGCTTCTTTCTCAATCACCATGGAGACAGCCACCGGAAGGCTGGGCGGAACTTCTGACGGGGACGGGTCACAAACTCTGAGCCAATAGGAGAGGTCCAGCCTAACAGGCCAGTTAGGCAGAGGCCTCCATTTTACCCATGGACACACAACGGCCCCTTCTGTCCTTGGCCACAAAATCGAGGGCACCCAGGGAATAACTTCACAGCAGGCAACCCCTGATGTGGACAGGTTCGACATACTGCCACAGCAGGCAGGTACCTGGGATATCAGTAGGCAAGGCGCCCTTCCTCAGCATCTATGGCCCCTCTCTGTATGTGTTCATTCAGAGAAATCTCTCCGTTCTACCCCTGAGACAAATCACAGCTATGAGGGGCCTGAGAGAGAGCCTGGAGATGAAACAGGGGAGGCTTCTGGCTGTACCGCGTCCCCGTGGGTAGAGAATAGCAGTTAGTCTCTCTGGAAGGTCTTAGCTTCTGTTGATTGACATGGGCAATACGGTAGGGGCGGACCCTGGCCAGGTGGAGCTTGTGGGCAGATGCAACCTCTGGGGGAAGAATAATTCCGCTGCTGCTTTGTATGCTGTAAACCTCCCCACGCCAGGTGGGATGGCCAGAGAACATTGACCCACAACTGCCAGGGGCCTTTCCTGGGACTAAAGATCCCAACCTGGTCTCAACCTTGTCGCCTTCTCAGCACATACCTTTCCTGCACACATAATCCTGCCTTTCTCCGTCACTGCCTGATCCTACTAGGAAAAAAGCATGCCGCCCAAAAAGGCCGATGTCAGGGAAATCGAGGAGACACTGCCATTTTCCCAGTTTTTGCTGTCTACATATCCCCGCCTCCGGTGGAAGGCTGCGTATGTGGCCGGGCAGCCAAGGCAAGGCCGAAATCCTGGCATCCTGGGCCCCAGCAATCCAATGGTTTATGGACGTGGGGACCCGGATGACATCTTTCCCACATACAGGAGGAATCCTTGGGCCCTTCACTGGCTCGCCCTTCAGCTCGGCCACGTCCACTACTGGCCCTGGCCCTTGGCCGGTGCCCCATTTAACGTGTGCTCCGGAGCGATGTTTCTCCACCCATCACTATCATTCTGCCACCAGGGGATATGTGAGAGTGGGAGACACCATTTGTCACTGGCAGCAGTGTCACAAGTCACTAGACTTCCAGGTACCAGCTGGCCTAGGCTGCCTTCTGCCCCAGGCAAGGTCCCGAATCCTTTATCCCAGATGCTGACACCTGGGCACTGGCGGATATTCATTTTTATCAACACAGAGGTCTGAGTGAGGGTCAGCAGGCCAGCTAGGTGAAGTCAAGGCCAGGTGGGCGGGACTAAGGCTCCTTTGCCATCACCATGGAGACAGTCCCACCACCGGAACAGTGGGCGGAGCTTACGATGGGCCTGGTGACAAGACTGAGCCAGTGGCAGAGATCTGGCCCGCCAGGCAGATGACACAGGGCCCTCCATTATGACCTATGACACCTAGTGGCCACAGGATTTGAGCACACCCTGGGAAAGCCTACGCAGGCACAGGGGAGCTTCTGGTTCCGACTGGTTCAGGGCATTGCTACAACAGGCCAGGTACCTCTTTCCCACTTTCCAGAGGATATCAGTACGCAATGCAACCCCACTCAGCATCTCTTGCCTCTCTCTGTCTCTCTCTGGATGTGTTCGTTCTCTGAAATCTCTTCCTTCTCCCCCTGAGTCACTGCACAGCTTGGAGTGCCTGACACAGTGCCTAGAGACGAAAGAGCAAAGGCGGAAGGCCTCTGGCTCTACTGGTTGCCCATGGGCAGACAAGATCTGCTAGTCTATCTGGAAGGTCTAGAGAGTGGTGATTGACTGCGGATCTACATCACGGGGCCGACCCTGGCCAGGTGAAGCTTGCTGACATGTGGCAGCCTCTCCGGAGACTACTAATTCCGCTGGTCACATTGTATGCAAATACCCAGCTGAGAGCACAGGGCAGAAAACAATGGCACATACCTGCCAGAGGCCTATTCTGGGTCTGAAGAGTCCACCCTGGTCTCCAGCGACTCAGCATCTCAGCACACGCTTTGCCCGCACGCATGGAATCCGCCTCTCTCCACAAATGCCTTCTCCTGCTAGGAAACACACGATGTCACTCAGCCAAAGGAGATCCCAGGCAAAGTCAACCGAAGCCCGCGTTTTCACGATTTTGCCCTGTGCCGGTCCACAGCCTCCGGGGCACACTGCATGTGCATCACTTCTCCGAAGACAAGGCCGAAATTCGGGCATCCAGGGCCCTAACAGTCCAGAGTCTGCGGATGGCGGCATATGGATCACCTCTTTGCCACGTACAGGAGGGAGGCCTGGGCCCTAGCCTGGCTCCGCTAGAGCTGCACGACCTCAGCTATTTTCCCTGACCTTTGGCCCGTGCCCCCGTGAGTGTGTGATTTCTAGCTACACTTCTCCTCCGACCACTCTGAATCCGCCACCTGCGGATACCTCAGCGTGGACATGAACATCTATCACTGTCTGCAGTGTCACAGGTCACTAGGAGTCTAGGCTCAGGCTGACCTTGGCTGTCTTCTGCCCAGGCAAGGAGCCTAATCCTTCCAAGGAAATGAGGACACGTGCTCTCTGGCCGACATCCTTTCTTTCATCCACACAGCGGTCTGTACGAGGGTAAAGAGGCCAGGTAGGACAGGTGAAGGCTGAGTGCGGGGCCTAAGGATTCTTTCTCAATCACCATGGAGACAGCCACCGGAAGGCTGGGCGGAACTTCTGACGGGGACGGGTCACAAACTCTGAGCCAATAGGAGAGGTCCAGCCTAACAGGCCAGTTAGGCAGAGGCCTCCATTTTACCCATGGACACACAACGGCCCCTTCTGTCCTTGGCCACAAAATCGAGGGCACCCAGGGAATAACTTCACAGCAGGCAACCCCTGATGTGGACAGGTTCGACATACTGCCACAGCAGGCAGGTACCTGGGATATCAGTAGGCAAGGCGCCCTTCCTCAGCATCTATGGCCCCTCTCTGTATGTGTTCATTCAGAGAAATCTCTCCGGTCTACCCCTGAGACAAATCACAGCTATGAGGGGCCTGAGAGAGAGCCTGGAGATGAAACAGGGGAGGCTTCTGGCTGTACCGCGTCCCCGTGGGTAGAGAATAGCAGTTAGTCTCTCTGGAAGGTCTTAGCTTCTGTTGATTGACATGGGCAATACGGTAGGGGCGGACCCTGGCCAGGTGGAGCTTGTGGGCAGATGCAACCTCTGGGGGAAGAATAATTCCGCTGCTGCTTTGTATGCTGTAAACCTCCCCACGCCAGGTGGGATGGCCAGAGAACATTGACCCACAACTGCCAGGGGCCTTTCCTGGGACTAAAGATCCCAACCTGGTCTCAACCTTGTCGCCTTCTCAGCACATACCTTTCCTGCACACATAATCCTGCCTTTCTCCGTCACTGCCTGATCCTACTAGGAAAAAAGCATGCCGCCCAAAAAGGCCGATGTCAGGGAAATCGAGGAGACACTGCCATTTTCCCAATTTTTGCTGTCTACATATCCCCGCCTCCGGTGGAAGGCTGCGTATGTGGCCGGGCAGCCAAGGCAAGGCCGAAATCCTGGCATCCTGGGCCCCAGCAATCCAATGGTTTATGGACGTGGGGACCCGGATGACATCTTTCCCACATACAGGAGGAATCCTTGGGCCCTTCACTGGCTCGCCCTTCAGCTCGGCCACGTCCACTACTGGCCCTGGCCCTTGGCCGGTGCCCCATTTAACGTGTGCTCCGGAGCGATGTTTCTCACCCATCGCTATCATTCTGCCACCAGGGGATATGTGAGAGTGGGAGACAACACTTGTCACTGGCAGCAGTGTCACAAGTCACTAGACTTCCAGGTACCAGCTGGCCTAGGCTGCCTTCTGCCCCAGGCAAGGTCCCGAATCCTTTATCCCAGATGCTGACACCTGGGCACTGGCGGATATTCATTTTTATCAACACAGAGGTCTGAGTGAGGGTCAGCAGGCCAGCTAGGTGAAGTCAAGGCCAGGTGGGCGGGACTAAGGCTCCTTTGCCATCACCATGGAGACAGTCCCACCACCGGAACAGTGGGCGGAGCTTACGATGGGCCTGGTGACAAGACTGAGCCAGTGGCAGAGATCTGGCCCGCCAGGCAGATGACACAGGGCCCTCCATTATGACCTATGACACCTAGTGGCCACAGGATTTGAGCACACCCTGGGAAAGCCTACGCAGGCACAGGGGAGCTTCTGGTTCCGACTGGTTCAGGGCATTGCTACAACAGGCCAGGTACCTCTTTCCCACTTTCCAGAGGATATCAGTACGCAATGCAACCCCACTCAGCATCTCTTGCCTCTCTCTGTCTCTCTCTGGATGTGTTCGTTCTCTGAAATCTCTTCCTTCTCCCCCTGAGTCACTGCACAGCTTGGAGTGCCTGACACAGTGCCTAGAGACGAAAGAGCAAAGGCGGAAGGCCTCTGGCTCTACTGGTTGCCCATGGGCAGACAAGATCTGCTAGTCTATCTGGAAGGTCTAGAGAGTGGTGATTGACTGCGGATCTACATCACGGGGCCGACCCTGGCCAGGTGAAGCTTGCTGACATGTGGCAGCCTCTCCGGAGACTACTAATTCCGCTGGTCACATTGTATGCAAATACCCAGCTGAGAGCACAGGGCAGAAAACAATGGCACATACCTGCCAGAGGCCTATTCTGGGTCTGAAGAGTCCACCCTGGTCTCCAGCGACTCAGCATCTCAGCACACGCTTTGCCCGCACGCATGGAATCCGCCTCTCTCCACAAATGCCTTCTCCTGCTAGGAAACACACGATGTCACTCAGCCAAAGGAGATCCCAGGCAAAGTCAACCGAAGCCCGCGTTTTCACGATTTTGCCCTGTGCCGGTCCACAGCCTCCGGGGCACACTGCATGTGCATCACTTCTCCGAAGACAAGGCCGAAATTCGGGCATCCAGGGCCCTAACAGTCCAGAGTCTGCGGATGGCGGCATATGGATCACCTCTTTGCCACGTACAGGAGGGAGGCCTGGGCCCTAGCCTGGCTCCGCTAGAGCTGCACGACCTCAGCTATTTTCCCTGACCTTTGGCCCGTGCCCCCGTGAGTGTGTGATTTCTAGCTACACTTCTCCTCCGACCACTCTGAATCCGCCACCTGCGGATACCTCAGCGTGGACATGAACATCTATCACTGTCTGCAGTGTCACAGGTCACTAGGAGTCTAGGCTCAGGCTGACCTTGGCTGTCTTCTGCCCAGGCAAGGAGCCTAATCCTTCCAAGGAAATGAGGACACGTGCTCTCTGGCCGACATCCTTTCTTTCATCCACACGGCGGTCTGTACGAGGGTAAGGAGGCCAGGTAGGACAGGTGAAGGCTGAGTGCGGGGCCTAAGGCTTCTTTCTCAATCACCATGGAGACAGCCACCGGAAGGCTGGGCGGAACTTCTGACGGGGACGGGTCACAAACTCTGAGCCAATAGGAGAGGTCCAGCCTAACAGGCCAGTTAGGCAGAGGCCTCCATTTTACCCATGGACACACAACGGCCCCTTCTGTCCTTGGCCACAAAATCGAGGGCACCCAGGGAATAACTTCACAGCAGGCAACCCCTGATGTGGACAGGTTCGACATACTGCCACAGCAGGCAGGTACCTGGGATATCAGTAGGCAAGGCGCCCTTCCTCAGCATCTATGGCCCCTCTCTGTATGTGTTCATTCAGAGAAATCTCTCCGGTCTACCCCTGAGACAAATCACAGCTATGAGGGGCCTGAGAGAGAGCCTGGAGATGAAACAGGGGAGGCTTCTGGCTGTACCGCGTCCCCGTGGGTAGAGAATAGCAGTTAGTCTCTCTGGAAGGTCTTAGCTTCTGTTGATTGACATGGGCAATACGGTAGGGGCGGACCCTGGCCAGGTGGAGCTTGTGGGCAGATGCAACCTCTGGGGGAAGAATAATTCCGCTGCTGCTTTGTATGCTGTAAACCTCCCCACGCCAGGTGGGATGGCCAGAGAACATTGACCCACAACTGCCAGGGGCCTTTCCTGGGACTAAAGATCCCAACCTGGTCTCAACCTTGTCGCCTTCTCAGCACATACCTTTCCTGCACACATAATCCTGCCTTTCTCCGTCACTGCCTGATCCTACTAGGAAAAAAGCATGCCGCCCAAAAAGGCCGATGTCAGGGAAATCGAGGAGACACTGCCATTTTCCCAATTTTTGCTGTCTACGTATCCCCGCCTCCGGTGGAAGGCTGCGTATGTGGCCGGGCAGCCAAGGCAAGGCCGAAATCCTGGCATCCTGGGCCCCAGCAATCCAATGGTTTATGGACGTGGGGACCCGGATGACATCTTTCCCACATACAGGAGGAATCCTTGGGCCCTTCACTGGCTCGCCCTTCAGCTCGGCCACGTCCACTACTGGCCCTGGCCCTTGGCCGGTGCCCCATTTAACGTGTGCTCCGGAGCGATGTTTCTCCACCCATCGCTATCATTCTGCCACCAGGGGATATGTGAGAGTGGGAGACAACACTTGTCACTGGCAGCAGTGTCACAAGTCACTAGACTTCCAGGTACCAGCTGGCCTAGGCTGCCTTCTGCCCCAGGCAAGGTCCCGAATCCTTTATCCCAGATGCTGACACCTGGGCACTGGCGGATATTCATTTTTATCAACACAGAGGTCTGAGTGAGGGTCAGCAGGCCAGCTAGGTGAAGTCAAGGCCAGGTGGGCGGGACTAAGGCTCCTTTGCCATCACCATGGAGACAGTCCCACCACCGGAACAGTGGGCGGAGCTTACGATGGGCCTGGTGACAAGACTGAGCCAGTGGCAGAGATCTGGCCCGCCAGGCAGATGACACAGGGCCCTCCATTATGACCTATGACACCTAGTGGCCACAGGATTTGAGCACACCCTGGGAAAGCCTACGCAGGCACAGGGGAGCTTCTGGTTCCGACTGGTTCAGGGCATTGCTACAACAGGCCAGGTACCTCTTTCCCACTTTCCAGAGGATATCAGTACGCAATGCAACCCCACTCAGCATCTCTTGCCTCTCTCTGTCTCTCTCTGGATGTGTTCGTTCTCTGAAATCTCTTCCTTCTCCCCCTGAGTCACTGCACAGCTTGGAGTGCCTGACACAGTGCCTAGAGACGAAAGAGCAAAGGCGGAAGGCCTCTGGCTCTACTGGTTGCCCATGGGCAGACAAGATCTGCTAGTCTATCTGGAAGGTCTAGAGAGTGGTGATTGACTGCGGATCTACATCACGGGGCCGACCCTGGCCAGGTGAAGCTTGCTGACATGTGGCAGCCTCTCCGGAGACTACTAATTCCGCTGGTCACATTGTATGCAAATACCCAGCTGAGAGCACAGGGCAGAAAACAATGGCACATACCTGCCAGAGGCCTATTCTGGGTCTGAAGAGTCCACCCTGGTCTCCAGCGACTCAGCATCTCAGCACACGCTTTGCCCGCACGCATGGAATCCGCCTCTCTCCACAAATGCCTTCTCCTGCTAGGAAACACACGATGTCACTCAGCCAAAGGAGATCCCAGGCAAAGTCAACCGAAGCCCGCGTTTTCACGATTTTGCCCTGTGCCGGTCCACAGCCTCCGGGGCACACTGCATGTGCATCACTTCTCCGAAGACAAGGCCGAAATTCGGGCATCCAGGGCCCTAACAGTCCAGAGTCTGCGGATGGCGGCATATGGATCACCTCTTTGCCACGTACAGGAGGGAGGCCTGGGCCCTAGCCTGGCTCCGCTAGAGCTGCACGACCTCAGCTATTTTCCCTGACCTTTGGCCCGTGCCCCCGTGAGTGTGTGATTTCTAGCTACACTTCTCCTCCGACCACTCTGAATCCGCCACCTGCGGATACCTCAGCGTGGACATGAACATCTATCACTGTCTGCAGTGTCACAGGTCACTAGGAGTCTAGGCTCAGGCTGACCTTGGCTGTCTTCTGCCCAGGCAAGGAGCCTAATCCTTCCAAGGAAATGAGGACACGTGCTCTCTGGCCGACATCCTTTCTTTCATCCACACGGCGGTCTGTACGAGGGTAAGGAGGCCAGGTAGGACAGGTGAAGGCTGAGTGCGGGGCCTAAGGCTTCTTTCTCAATCACCATGGAGACAGCCACCGGAAGGCTGGGCGGAACTTCTGACGGGGACGGGTCACAAACTCTGAGCCAATAGGAGAGGTCCAGCCTAACAGGCCAGTTAGGCAGAGGCCTCCATTTTACCCATGGACACACAACGGCCCCTTCTGTCCTTGGCCACAAAATCGAGGGCACCCAGGGAATAACTTCACAGCAGGCAACCCCTGATGTGGACAGGTTCGACATACTGCCACAGCAGGCAGGTACCTGGGATATCAGTAGGCAAGGCGCCCTTCCTCAGCATCTATGGCCCCTCTCTGTATGTGTTCATTCAGAGAAATCTCTCCGGTCTACCCCTGAGACAAATCACAGCTATGAGGGGCCTGAGAGAGAGCCTGGAGATGAAACAGGGGAGGCTTCTGGCTGTACCGCGTCCCCGTGGGTAGAGAATAGCAGTTAGTCTCTCTGGAAGGTCTTAGCTTCTGTTGATTGACATGGGCAATACGGTAGGGGCGGACCCTGGCCAGGTGGAGCTTGTGGGCAGATGCAACCTCTGGGGGAAGAATAATTCCGCTGCTGCTTTGTATGCTGTAAACCTCCCCACGCCAGGTGGGATGGCCAGAGAACATTGACCCACAACTGCCAGGGGCCTTTCCTGGGACTAAAGATCCCAACCTGGTCTCAACCTTGTCGCCTTCTCAGCACATACCTTTCCTGCACACATAATCCTGCCTTTCTCCGTCACTGCCTGATCCTACTAGGAAAAAAGCATGCCGCCCAAAAAGGCCGATGTCAGGGAAATCGAGGAGACACTGCCATTTTCCCAATTTTTGCTGTCTACGTATCCCCGCCTCCGGTGGAAGGCTGCGTATGTGGCCGGGCAGCCAAGGCAAGGCCGAAATCCTGGCATCCTGGGCCCCAGCAATCCAATGGTTTATGGACGTGGGGACCCGGATGACATCTTTCCCACATACAGGAGGAATCCTTGGGCCCTTCACTGGCTCGCCCTTCAGCTCGGCCACGTCCACTACTGGCCCTGGCCCTTGGCCGGTGCCCCATTTAACGTGTGCTCCGGAGCGATGTTTCTCCACCCATCGCTATCATTCTGCCACCAGGGGATATGTGAGAGTGGGAGACAACACTTGTCACTGGCAGCAGTGTCACAAGTCACTAGACTTCCAGGTACCAGCTGGCCTAGGCTGCCTTCTGCCCCAGGCAAGGTCCCGAATCCTTTATCCCAGATGCTGACACCTGGGCACTGGCGGATATTCATTTTTATCAACACAGAGGTCTGAGTGAGGGTCAGCAGGCCAGCTAGGTGAAGTCAAGGCCAGGTGGGCGGGACTAAGGCTCCTTTGCCATCACCATGGAGACAGTCCCACCACCGGAACAGTGGGCGGAGCTTACGATGGGCCTGGTGACAAGACTGAGCCAGTGGCAGAGATCTGGCCCGCCAGGCAGATGACACAGGGCCCTCCATTATGACCTATGACACCTAGTGGCCACAGGATTTGAGCACACCCTGGGAAAGCCTACGCAGGCACAGGGGAGCTTCTGGTTCCGACTGGTTCAGGGCATTGCTACAACAGGCCAGGTACCTCTTTCCCACTTTCCAGAGGATATCAGTACGCAATGCAACCCCACTCAGCATCTCTTGCCTCTCTCTGTCTCTCTCTGGATGTGTTCGTTCTCTGAAATCTCTTCCTTCTCCCCCTGAGTCACTGCACAGCTTGGAGTGCCTGACACAGTGCCTAGAGACGAAAGAGCAAAGGCGGAAGGCCTCTGGCTCTACTGGTTGCCCATGGGCAGACAAGATCTGCTAGTCTATCTGGAAGGTCTAGAGAGTGGTGATTGACTGCGGATCTACATCACGGGGCCGACCCTGGCCAGGTGAAGCTTGCTGACATGTGGCAGCCTCTCCGGAGACTACTAATTCCGCTGGTCACATTGTATGCAAATACCCAGCTGAGAGCACAGGGCAGAAAACAATGGCACATACCTGCCAGAGGCCTATTCTGGGTCTGAAGAGTCCACCCTGGTCTCCAGCGACTCAGCATCTCAGCACACGCTTTGCCCGCACGCATGGAATCCGCCTCTCTCCACAAATGCCTTCTCCTGCTAGGAAACACACGATGTCACTCAGCCAAAGGAGATCCCAGGCAAAGTCAACCGAAGCCCGCGTTTTCACGATTTTGCCCTGTGCCGGTCCACAGCCTCCGGGGCACACTGCATGTGCATCACTTCTCCGAAGACAAGGCCGAAATTCGGGCATCCAGGGCCCTAACAGTCCAGAGTCTGCGGATGGCGGCATATGGATCACCTCTTTGCCACGTACAGGAGGGAGGCCTGGGCCCTAGCCTGGCTCCGCTAGAGCTGCACGACCTCAGCTATTTTCCCTGACCTTTGGCCCGTGCCCCCGTGAGTGTGTGATTTCTAGCTACACTTCTCCTCCGACCACTCTGAATCCGCCACCTGCGGATACCTCAGCGTGGACATGAACATCTATCACTGTCTGCAGTGTCACAGGTCACTAGGAGTCTAGGCTCAGGCTGACCTTGGCTGTCTTCTGCCCAGGCAAGGAGCCTAATCCTTCCAAGGAAATGAGGACACGTGCTCTCTGGCCGACATCCTTTCTTTCATCCACACAGCGGTCTGTACGAGGGTAAAGAGGCCAGGTAGGACAGGTGAAGGCTGAGTGCGGGGCCTAAGGATTCTTTCTCAATCACCATGGAGACAGCCACCGGAAGGCTGGGCGGAACTTCTGACGGGGACGGGTCACAAACTCTGAGCCAATAGGAGAGGTCCAGCCTAACAGGCCAGTTAGGCAGAGGCCTCCATTTTACCCATGGACACACAACGGCCCCTTCTGTCCTTGGCCACAAAATCGAGGGCACCCAGGGAATAACTTCACAGCAGGCAACCCCTGATGTGGACAGGTTCGACATACTGCCACAGCAGGCAGGTACCTGGGATATCAGTAGGCAAGGCGCCCTTCCTCAGCATCTATGGCCCCTCTCTGTATGTGTTCATTCAGAGAAATCTCTCCGGTCTACCCCTGAGACAAATCACAGCTATGAGGGGCCTGAGAGAGAGCCTGGAGATGAAACAGGGGAGGCTTCTGGCTGTACCGCGTCCCCGTGGGTAGAGAATAGCAGTTAGTCTCTCTGGAAGGTCTTAGCTTCTGTTGATTGACATGGGCAATACGGTAGGGGCGGACCCTGGCCAGGTGGAGCTTGTGGGCAGATGCAACCTCTGGGGGAAGAATAATTCCGCTGCTGCTTTGTATGCTGTAAACCTCCCCACGCCAGGTGGGATGGCCAGAGAACATTGACCCACAACTGCCAGGGGCCTTTCCTGGGACTAAAGATCCCAACCTGGTCTCAACCTTGTCGCCTTCTCAGCACATACCTTTCCTGCACACATAATCCTGCCTTTCTCCGTCACTGCCTGATCCTACTAGGAAAAAAGCATGCCGCCCAAAAAGGCCGATGTCAGGGAAATCGAGGAGACACTGCCATTTTCCCAATTTTTGCTGTCTACATATCCCCGCCTCCAGTGGAAGGCTGCGTATGTGGCCGGGCAGCCAAGGCAAGGCCGAAATCCTGGCATCCTGGGCCCCAGCAATCCAATGGTTTATGGACGTGGGGACCCGGATGACATCTTTCCCACATACAGGAGGAATCCTTGGGCCCTTCACTGGCTCGCCCTTCAGCTCGGCCACGTCCACTACTGGCCCTGGCCCTTGGCCGGTGCCCCATTTAACGTGTGCTCCGGAGCGATGTTTCTCACCCATCGCTATCATTCTGCCACCAGGGGATATGTGAGAGTGGGAGACAACACTTGTCACTGGCAGCAGTGTCACAAGTCACTAGACTTCCAGGTACCAGCTGGCCTAGGCTGCCTTCTGCCCCAGGCAAGGTCCCGAATCCTTTATCCCAGATGCTGACACCTGGGCACTGGCGGATATTCATTTTTATCAACACAGAGGTCTGAGTGAGGGTCAGCAGGCCAGCTAGGTGAAGTCAAGGCCAGGTGGGCGGGACTAAGGCTCCTTTGCCATCACCATGGAGACAGTCCCACCACCGGAACAGTGGGCGGAGCTTACGATGGGCCTGGTGACAAGACTGAGCCAGTGGCAGAGATCTGGCCCGCCAGGCAGATGACACAGGGCCCTCCATTATGACCTATGACACCTAGTGGCCACAGGATTTGAGCACACCCTGGGAAAGCCTACGCAGGCACAGGGGAGCTTCTGGTTCCGACTGGTTCAGGGCATTGCTACAACAGGCCAGGTACCTCTTTCCCACTTTCCAGAGGATATCAGTACGCAATGCAACCCCACTCAGCATCTCTTGCCTCTCTCTGTCTCTCTCTGGATGTGTTCGTTCTCTGAAATCTCTTCCTTCTCCCCCTGAGTCACTGCACAGCTTGGAGTGCCTGACACAGTGCCTAGAGACGAAAGAGCAAAGGCGGAAGGCCTCTGGCTCTACTGGTTGCCCATGGGCAGACAAGATCTGCTAGTCTATCTGGAAGGTCTAGAGAGTGGTGATTGACTGCGGATCTACATCACGGGGCCGACCCTGGCCAGGTGAAGCTTGCTGACATGTGGCAGCCTCTCCGGAGACTACTAATTCCGCTGGTCACATTGTATGCAAATACCCAGCTGAGAGCACAGGGCAGAAAACAATGGCACATACCTGCCAGAGGCCTATTCTGGGTCTGAAGAGTCCACCCTGGTCTCCAGCGACTCAGCATCTCAGCACACGCTTTGCCTGCACGCATGGAATCCGCCTCTCTCCACAAATGCCTTCTCCTGCTAGGAAACACACGATGTCACTCAGCCAAAGGAGATCCCAGGCAAAGTCAACTGAAGCCCGCGTTTTCACGATTTTGCCCTGTGCCGGTCCACAGCCTCCGGGGCACACTGCATGTGCGTGACTTCTCCGAAGACAAGGCCGAAATTCGGGCATCCAGGGCCCTAACAGTCCAGAGTCTGCGGATGGCGGCATATGGATCACCTCTTTGCCACGTACAGGAGGGAGGCCTGGGCCCTAGCCTGGCTCTGCTAGAGCTGCACGACCTCAGCTATTTTCCCTGACCTTTGGCCCGTGCCCCCGTGAGTGTGTGATTTCTAGCTACACTTCTCCTCCGACCACTCTGAATCCGCCACCTGCGGATACCTCAGCGTGGACATGAACATCTATCACTGTCTGCAGTGTCACAGGTCACTAGGAGTCTAGGCTCAGGCTGACCTTGGCTGTCTTCTGCCCAGGCAAGGAGCCTAATCCTTCCAGGGAAATGAGGACACGTGCTCACTGGCCGACATCCTTTCTTTCATCCACACGGCGGTCTGTACGAGGGTAAAGAGGCCAGGTAGGACAGGTGAAGGCTGAGTGCGGGGCCTAAGGCTTCTTTCTCAATCACCATGGAGACAGCCACCGGAAGGCTGGGCGGAACTTCTGACGGGGACGGGTCACAAACTCTGAGCCAATAGGAGAGGTCCAGCCTAACAGGCCAGTTAGGCAGAGGCCTCCATTTTACCCATGGACACACAACGGCCCCTTCTGTCCTTGGCCACAAAATCGAGGGCACCCAGGGAATAACTTCACAGCAGGCAACCCCTGATGTGGACAGGTTCGACATACTGCCACAGCAGGCAGGTACCTGGGATATCAGTAGGCAAGGCGCCCTTCCTCAGCATCTATGGCCCCTCTCTGTATGTGTTCATTCAGAGAAATCTCTCCGTTCTACCCCTGAGACAAATCACAGCTATGAGGGGCCTGAGAGAGAGCCTGGAGATGAAACAGGGGAGGCTTCTGGCTGTACCGCGTCCCCGTGGGTAGAGAATAGCAGTTAGTCTCTCTGGAAGGTCTTAGCTTCTGTTGATTGACATGGGCAATACGGTAGGGGCGGACCCTGGCCAGGTGGAGCTTGTGGGCAGATGCAACCTCTGGGGGAAGAATAATTCCGCTGCTGCTTTGTATGCTGTAAACCTCCCCACGCCAGGTGGGATGGCCAGAGAACATTGACCCACAACTGCCAGGGGCCTTTCCTGGGACTAAAGATCCCAACCTGGTCTCAACCTTGTCGCCTTCTCAGCACATACCTTTCCTGCACACATAATCCTGCCTTTCTCCGTCACTGCCTGATCCTACTAGGAAAAAAGCATGCCGCCCAAAAAGGCCGATGTCAGGGAAATCGAGGAGACACTGCCATTTTCCCAATTTTTGCTGTCTACGTATCCCCGCCTCCGGTGGAAGGCTGCGTATGTGGCCGGGCAGCCAAGGCAAGGCCGAAATCCTGGCATCCTGGGCCCCAGCAATCCAATGGTTTATGGACGTGGGGACCCGGATGACATCTTTCCCACATACAGGAGGAATCCTTGGGCCCTTCACTGGCTCGCCCTTCAGCTCGGCCACGTCCACTACTGGCCCTGGCCCTTGGCCGGTGCCCCATTTAACGTGTGCTCCGGAGCGATGTTTCTCCACCCATCACTATCATTCTGCCACCAGGGGATATGTGAGAGTGGGAGACAACACTTGTCACTGGCAGCAGTGTCACAAGTCACTAGACTTCCAGGTACCAGCTGGCCTAGGCTGCCTTCTGCCCCAGGCAAGGTCCCGAATCCTTTATCCCAGATGCTGACACCTGGGCACTGGCGGATATTCATTTTTATCAACACAGAGGTCTGAGTGAGGGTCAGCAGGCCAGCTAGGTGAAGTCAAGGCCAGGTGGGCGGGACTAAGGCTCCTTTGCCATCACCATGGAGACAGTCCCACCACCGGAACAGTGGGCGGAGCTTACGATGGGCCTGGTGACAAGACTGAGCCAGTGGCAGAGATCTGCCCCGCCAGGCAGATGACACAGGGCCCTCCATTATGACCTATGACACCTAGTGGCCACAGGATTTGAGCACACCCTGGGAAAGCCTACGCAGGCACAGGGGAGCTTCTGGTTCCGACTGGTTCAGGGCATTGCTACAACAGGCCAGGTACCTCTTTCCCACTTTCCAGAGGATATCAGTACGCAATGCAACCCCACTCAGCATCTCTTGCCTCTCTCTGTCTCTCTCTGGATGTGTTCGTTCTCTGAAATCTCTTCCTTCTCCCCCTGAGTCACTGCACAGCTTGGAGTGCCTGACACAGTGCCTAGAGACGAAAGAGCAAAGGCGGAAGGCCTCTGGCTCTACTGGTTGCCCATGGGCAGACAAGATCTGCTAGTCTATCTGGAAGGTCTAGAGAGTGGTGATTGACTGCGGATCTACATCACGGGGCCGACCCTGGCCAGGTGAAGCTTGCTGACATGTGGCAGCCTCTCCGGAGACTACTAATTCCGCTGGTCACATTGTATGCAAATACCCAGCTGAGAGCACAGGGCAGAAAACAATGGCACATACCTGCCAGAGGCCTATTCTGGGTCTGAAGAGTCCACTCTGGTCTCCAGCGACTCAGCATCTCAGCACACGCTTTGCCTGCGCGCATGGAATCCGCCTCTCTCCACAAATGCCTTCTCCTGCTAGGAAACACACGATGTCACTCAGCCAAAGGAGATCCCAGGCAAAGTCAACTGAAGCCCGCGTTTTCACGATTTTGCCCTGTGCCGGTCCACAGCCTCCGGGAAACACTGCATGTGCGTGACTTCTCCGAAGACAAGGCCGAAATTCGGGCATCCAGGGCCCTAACAGTCCAGAGTCTGCGGATGGCGGCATATGGATCACCTCTTTGCCACGTACAGGAGGGAGGCCTGGGCCCTAGCCTGGCTCCGCTAGAGCTGCACGACCTCAGCTATT
Source organism: Loxodonta africana (assembly GCF_030014295.1). Lineage (NCBI taxonomy): Eukaryota > Metazoa > Chordata > Mammalia > Proboscidea > Elephantidae > Loxodonta > Loxodonta africana. The sequence goes on from NC_087348.1 coordinate 135,046,358, forward strand.
TTCCCTGACCTTTGGCCCGTGCCCCCGTGAGTGTGTGATTTCTAGCTACACTTCTCCTCCGACCACTCTGAATCTGCCACCTGCGGATACCTCAGCGTGGACATGAACATCTATCACTGTCTGCAGTGTCACAGGTCACTAGGAGTCTAGGCTCAGGCTGACCTTGGCTGTCTTCTGCCCAGGCAAGGAGCCTAATCCTTCCAAGGAAATGAGGACACGTGCTCACTGGCCGACATCCTTTCTTTCATCCACACGGCGGTCTGTACAAGGGTAAAGAGGCCAGGTAGGACAGGTGAAGGCTGAGTGCGGGGCCTAAGGCTTCTTTCTCAATCACCATGGAGACAGCTACCGGAAGGCTGGGCGGGACTTCTGACGGGGACGGGTCACAAACTCTGAGCCAATAGGAGAGGTCCAGCCTAACAGGCCAGTTAGGCAGAGGCCTCCATTTTACCCATGGACACACAACGGCCCCTTCTGTCCTTGGCCACAAAATCGAGGGCACCCAGGGAATAACTTCACAGCAGGCAACCCCTGATGTGGACAGGTTCGACATACTGCCACAGCAGGCAGGTACCTGGGATATCAGTAGGCAAGGCGCCCTTCCTCAGCATCTATGGCCCCTCTCTGTATGTGTTCATTCAGAGAAATCTCTCCGTTCTACCCCTGAGACAAATCACAGCTATGAGGGGCCTGAGAGAGAGCCTGGAGATGAAACAGGGGAGGCTTCTGGCTGTACCGCGTCCCCGTGGGTAGAGAATAGCAGTTAGTCTCTCTGGAAGGTCTTAGCTTCTGTTGATTGACATGGGCAATACGGTAGGGGCGGACCCTGGCCAGGTGGAGCTTGTGGGCAGATGCAACCTCTGGGGGAAGAATAATTCCGCTGCTGCTTTGTATGCTGTAAACCTCCCCACGCCAGGTGGGATGGCCAGAGAACATTGACCCACAACTGCCAGGGGCCTTTCCTGGGACTAAAGATCCCAATCTGGTCTCAACCTTGTCGCCTTCTCAGCACATACCTTTCCTGCACACATAATCCTGCCTTTCTCCGTCACTGCCTGATCCTACTAGGAAAAAAGCATGCTGCCCAAAAAGGCCGATGTCAGGGAAATCGAGGAGACACTGCCATTTTCCCAGTTTTTGCTGTCTACATATCCCCGCCTCCAGTGGAAGGCTGCGTATGTGGCCAGGCAGCCAAGGCAAGGCCGAAATCCTGGCATCCTGGGCCCCAGCAATCCAATGGTTTATGGACGTGGGGACCCGGATGACATCTTTCCCACATACAGGAGGAATCCTTGGGCCCTTCACTGGCTCGCCCTTCAGCTCGGCCACGTCCACTACTGGCCCTGGCCCTTGGCCGGTGCCCCATTTAACGTGTGCTCCGGAGCGATGTTTCTCCACCCATCGCTATCATTCTGCCACCAGGGGATATGTGAGAGTGGGAGTCACCATTTGTCACTGGCAGCAGTGTCACAAGTCACTAGACTTCCCGGTACCAGCTGGCCTAGGCTGCCTTCTGCCCCAGGCAAGGTCCCGAATCCTTTATCCCAGATGCTGACACCTGGGCACTGGCGGATATTCATTTTTATCAACACAGAGGTCTGAGTGAGGGTCAGCAGGCCAGCTAGGTGAAGTCAAGGCCAGGTGGGCGGGACTAAGGCTCCTTTGCCATCACCATGGAGACAGTCCCACCACCGGAACAGTGGGCGGAGCTTACGATGGGCCTGGTGACAAGACTGAGCCAGTGGCAGAGATCTGGCCCGCCAGGCAGATGACACAGGGCCCTCCATTATGACCTATGACACCTAGTGGCCACAGGATTTGAGCACACCCTGGGAAAGCCTACGCAGGCACAGGGGAGCTTCTGGTTCCGACTGGTTCAGGGCATTGCTACAACAGGCCAGGTACCTCTTTCCCACTTTCCAGAGGATATCAGTACGCAATGCAACCCCACTCAGCATCTCTTGCCTCTCTCTGTCTCTCTCTGGATGTGTTCGTTCTCTGAAATCTCTTCCTTCTCCCCCTGAGTCACTGCACAGCTTGGAGTGCCTGACACAGTGCCTAGAGACGAAAGAGCAAAGGCGGAAGGCCTCTGGCTCTACTGGTTGCCCATGGGCAGACAAGATCTGCTAGTCTATCTGGAAGGTCTAGAGAGTGGTGATTGACTGCGGATCTACATCACGGGGCCGACCCTGGCCAGGTGAAGCTTGCTGACATGTGGCAGCCTCTCCGGAGACTACTAATTCCGCTGGTCACATTGTATGCAAATACCCAGCTGAGAGCACAGGGCAGAAAACAATGGCACATACCTGCCAGAGGCCTATTCTGGGTCTGAAGAGTCCACCCTGGTCTCCAGCGACTCAGCATCTCAGCACACGCTTTGCCCGCACGCATGGAATCCGCCTCTCTCCACAAATGCCTTCTCCTGCTAGGAAACACACGATGTCACTCAGCCAAAGGAGATCCCAGGCAAAGTCAACCGAAGCCCGCGTTTTCACGATTTTGCCCTGTGCCGGTCCACAGCCTCCGGGGCACACTGCATGTGCATCACTTCTCCGAAGACATGGCCGAAATTCGGGCATCCAGGGCCCTAACAGTCCAGAGTCTGCGGATGGCGGCATATGGATCACCTCTTTGCCACGTACAGGAGGGAGGCCTGGGCCCTAGCCTGGCTCCGCTAGAGCTGCACGACCTCAGCTATTTTCCCTGACCTTTGGCCCGTGCCCCCGTGAGTGTGTGATTTCTAGCTACACTTCTCCTCCGACCACTCTGAATCCGCCACCTGCGGATACCTCAGCGTGGACATGAACATCTATCACTGTCTGCAGTGTCACAGGTCACTAGGAGTCTAGGCTCAGGCTGACCTTGGCTGTCTTCTGCCCAGGCAAGGAGCCTAATCCTTCCAAGGAAATGAGGACACGTGCTCTCTGGCCGACATCCTTTCTTTCATCCACACGGCGGTCTGTACGAGGGTAAAGAGGCCAGGTAGGACAGGTGAAGGCTGAGTGCGGGGCCTAAGGCTTCTTTCTCAATCACCATGGAGACAGCCACCGGAAGGCTGGGCGGAACTTCTGACGGGGACGGGTCACAAACTCTGAGCCAATAGGAGAGGTCCAGCCTAACAGGCCAGTTAGGCAGAGGCCTCCATTTTACCCATGGACACACAACGGCCCCTTCTGTCCTTGGCCACAAAATCGAGGGCACCCAGGGAATAACTTCACAGCAGGCAACCCCTGATGTGGACAGGTTCGACATACTGCCACAGCAGGCAGGTACCTGGGATATCAGTAGGCAAGGCGCCCTTCCTCAGCATCTATGGCCCCTCTCTGTATGTGTTCATTCAGAGAAATCTCTCCATTCTACCCCTGAGACAAATCACAGCTATGAGGGGCCTGAGAGAGAGCCTGGAGATGAAACAGGGGAGGCTTCTGGCTGTACCGCGTCCCCGTGGGTAGAGAATAGCAGTTAGTCTCTCTGGAAGGTCTTAGCTTCTGTTGATTGACATGGGCAATACGGTAGGGGCGGACCCTGGCCAGGTGGAGCTTGTGGGCAGATGCAACCTCTGGGGGAAGAATAATTCCGCTGCTGCTTTGTATGCTGTAAACCTCCCCACGCCAGGTGGGATGGCCAGAGAACATTGACCCACAACTGCCAGGGGCCTTTCCTGGGACTAAAGATCCCAACCTGGTCTCAACCTTGTCGCCTTCTCAGCACATACCTTTCCTGCACACATAATCCTGCCTTTCTCCGTCACTGCCTGATCCTACTAGGAAAAAAGCATGCTGCCCAAAAAGGCCGATGTCAGGGAAATCGAGGAGACACTGCCATTTTCCCAGTTTTTGCTGTCTACATATCCCCGCCTCCGGTGGAAGGCTGCGTATGTGGCCGGGCAGCCAAGGCAAGGCCGAAATCCTGGCATCCTGGGCCCCAGCAATCCAATGGTTTATGGACGTGGGGACCCGGATGACATCTTTCCCACATACAGGAGGAATCCTTGGGCCCTTCACTGGCTCGCCCTTCAGCTCGGCCACGTCCACTACTGGCCCTGGCCCTTGGCCGGTGCCCCATTTAACGTGTGCTCCGGAGCGATGTTTCTCCACCCATCACTATCATTCTGCCACCAGGGGATATGTGAGAGTGGGAGACACCATTTGTCACTGGCAGCAGTGTCACAAGTCACTAGACTTCCAGGTACCAGCTGGCCTAGGCTGCCTTCTGCCCCAGGCAAGGTCCCGAATCCTTTATCCCAGATGCTGACACCTGGGCACTGGCGGATATTCATTTTTATCAACACAGAGGTCTGAGTGAGGGTCAGCAGGCCAGCTAGGTGAAGTCAAGGCCAGGTGGGCGGGACTAAGGCTCCTTTGCCATCACCATGGAGACAGTCCCACCACCGGAACAGTGGGCGGAGCTTACGATGGGCCTGGTGACAAGACTGAGCCAGTGGCAGAGATCTGGCCCGCCAGGCAGATGACACAGGGCCCTCCATTATGACCTATGACACCTAGTGGCCACAGGATTTGAGCACACCCTGGGAAAGCCTACGCAGGCACAGGGGAGCTTCTGGTTCCGACTGGTTCAGGGCATTGCTACAACAGGCCAGGTACCTCTTTCCCACTTTCCAGAGGATATCAGTACGCAATGCAACCCCACTCAGCATCTCTTGCCTCTCTCTGTCTCTCTCTGGATGTGTTCGTTCTCTGAAATCTCTTCCTTCTCCCCCTGAGTCACTGCACAGCTTGGAGTGCCTGACACAGTGCCTAGAGACGAAAGAGCAAAGGCGGAAGGCCTCTGGCTCTACTGGTTGCCCATGGGCAGACAAGATCTGCTAGTCTATCTGGAAGGTCTAGAGAGTGGTGATTGACTGCGGATCTACATCACGGGGCCGACCCTGGCCAGGTGAAGCTTGCTGACATGTGGCAGCCTCTCCGGAGACTACTAATTCCGCTGGTCACATTGTATGCAAATACCCAGCTGAGAGCACAGGGCAGAAAACAATGGCACATACCTGCCAGAGGCCTATTCTGGGTCTGAAGAGTCCACCCTGGTCTCCAGCGACTCAGCATCTCAGCACACGCTTTGCCCGCACGCATGGAATCCGCCTCTCTCCACAAATGCCTTCTCCTGCTAGGAAACACACGATGTCACTCAGCCAAAGGAGATCCCAGGCAAAGTCAACCGAAGCCCGCGTTTTCACGATTTTGCCCTGTGCCGGTCCACAGCCTCCGGGGCACACTGCATGTGCATCACTTCTCCGAAGACAAGGCCGAAATTCGGGCATCCAGGGCCCTAACAGTCCAGAGTCTGCGGATGGCGGCATATGGATCACCTCTTTGCCACGTACAGGAGGGAGGCCTGGGCCCTAGCCTGGCTCCGCTAGAGCTGCACGACCTCAGCTATTTTCCCTGACCTTTGGCCCGTGCCCCCGTGAGTGTGTGATTTCTAGCTACACTTCTCCTCCGACCACTCTGAATCCGCCACCTGCGGATACCTCAGCGTGGACATGAACATCTATCACTGTCTGCAGTGTCACAGGTCACTAGGAGTCTAGGCTCAGGCTGACCTTGGCTGTCTTCTGCCCAGGCAAGGAGCCTAATCCTTCCAAGGAAATGAGGACACGTGCTCTCTGGCCGACATCCTTTCTTTCATCCACACGGCGGTCTGTACAAGGGTAAAGAGGCCAGGTAGGACAGGTGAAGGCTGAGTGCGGGGCCTAAGGCTTCTTTCTCAATCACCATGGAGACAGCCACCGGAAGGCTGGGCGGAACTTCTGACGGGGACGGGTCACAAACTCTGAGCCAATAGGAGAGGTCCAGCCTAACAGGCCAGTTAGGCAGAGGCCTCCATTTTACCCATGGACACACAACGGCCCCTTCTGTCCTTGGCCACAAAATCGAGGGCACCCAGGGAATAACTTCACAGCAGGCAACCCCTGATGTGGACAGGTTCGACATACTGCCACAGCAGGCAGGTACCTGGGATATCAGTAGGCAAGGCGCCCTTCCTCAGCATCTATGGCCCCTCTCTGTATGTGTTCATTCAGAGAAATCTCTCCGTTCTACCCCTGAGACAAATCACAGCTATGAGGGGCCTGAGAGAGAGCCTGGAGATGAAACAGGGGAGGCTTCTGGCTGTACCGCGTCCCCGTGGGTAGAGAATAGCAGTTAGTCTCTCTGGAAGGTCTTAGCTTCTGTTGATTGACATGGGCAATACGGTAGGGGCGGACCCTGGCCAGGTGGAGCTTGTGGGCAGATGCAACCTCTGGGGGAAGAATAATTCCGCTGCTGCTTTGTATGCTGTAAACCTCCCCACGCCAGGTGGGATGGCCAGAGAACATTGACCCACAACTGCCAGGGGCCTTTCCTGGGACTAAAGATCCCAACCTGGTCTCAACCTTGTCGCCTTCTCAGCACATACCTTTCCTGCACACATAATCCTGCCTTTCTCCGTCACTGCCTGATCCTACTAGGAAAAAAGCATGCCGCCCAAAAAGGCCGATGTCAGGGAAATCGAGGAGACACTGCCATTTTCCCAATTTTTGCTGTCTACGTATCCCCGCCTCCGGTGGAAGGCTGCGTATGTGGCCGGGCAGCCAAGGCAAGGCCGAAATCCTGGCATCCTGGGCCCCAGCAATCCAATGGTTTATGGACGTGGGGACCCGGATGACATCTTTCCCACATACAGGAGGAATCCTTGGGCCCTTCACTGGCTCGCCCTTCAGCTCGGCCACGTCCACTACTGGCCCTGGCCCTTGGCCGGTGCCCCATTTAACGTGTGCTCCGGAGCGATGTTTCTCCACCCATCACTATCATTCTGCCACCAGGGGATATGTGAGAGTGGGAGACAACACTTGTCACTGGCAGCAGTGTCACAAGTCACTAGACTTCCAGGTACCAGCTGGCCTAGGCTGCCTTCTGCCCCAGGCAAGGTCCCGAATCCTTTATCCCAGATGCTGACACCTGGGCACTGGCGGATATTCATTTTTATCAACACAGAGGTCTGAGTGAGGGTCAGCAGGCCAGCTAGGTGAAGTCAAGGCCAGGTGGGCGGGACTAAGGCTCCTTTGCCATCACCATGGAGACAGTCCCACCACCGGAACAGTGGGCGGAGCTTACGATGGGCCTGGTGACAAGACTGAGCCAGTGGCAGAGATCTGCCCCGCCAGGCAGATGACACAGGGCCCTCCATTATGACCTATGACACCTAGTGGCCACAGGATTTGAGCACACCCTGGGAAAGCCTACGCAGGCACAGGGGAGCTTCTGGTTCCGACTGGTTCAGGGCATTGCTACAACAGGCCAGGTACCTCTTTCCCACTTTCCAGAGGATATCAGTACGCAATGCAACCCCACTCAGCATCTCTTGCCTCTCTCTGTCTCTCTCTGGATGTGTTCGTTCTCTGAAATCTCTTCCTTCTCCCCCTGAGTCACTGCACAGCTTGGAGTGCCTGACACAGTGCCTAGAGACGAAAGAGCAAAGGCGGAAGGCCTCTGGCTCTACTGGTTGCCCATGGGCAGACAAGATCTGCTAGTCTATCTGGAAGGTCTAGAGAGTGGTGATTGACTGCGGATCTACATCACGGGGCCGACCCTGGCCAGGTGAAGCTTGCTGACATGTGGCAGCCTCTCCGGAGACTACTAATTCCGCTGGTCACATTGTATGCAAATACCCAGCTGAGAGCACAGGGCAGAAAACAATGGCACATACCTGCCAGAGGCCTATTCTGGGTCTGAAGAGTCCACTCTGGTCTCCAGCGACTCAGCATCTCAGCACACGCTTTGCCTGCGCGCATGGAATCCGCCTCTCTCCACAAATGCCTTCTCCTGCTAGGAAACACACGATGTCACTCAGCCAAAGGAGATCCCAGGCAAAGTCAACTGAAGCCCGCGTTTTCACGATTTTGCCCTGTGCCGGTCCACAGCCTCCGGGAAACACTGCATGTGCGTGACTTCTCCGAAGACAAGGCCGAAATTCGGGCATCCAGGGCCCTAACAGTCCAGAGTCTGCGGATGGCGGCATATGGATCACCTCTTTGCCACGTACAGGAGGGAGGCCTGGGCCCTAGCCTGGCTCCGCTAGAGCTGCACGACCTCAGCTATTTTCCCTGACCTTTGGCCCGTGCCCCCGTGAGTGTGTGATTTCTAGCTACACTTCTCCTCCGACCACTCTGAATCTGCCACCTGCGGATACCTCAGCGTGGACATGAACATCTATCACTGTCTGCAGTGTCACAGGTCACTAGGAGTCTAGGCTCAGGCTGACCTTGGCTGTCTTCTGCCCAGGCAAGGAGCCTAATCCTTCCAAGGAAATGAGGACACGTGCTCACTGGCCGACATCCTTTCTTTCATCCACACGGCGGTCTGTACAAGGGTAAAGAGGCCAGGTAGGACAGGTGAAGGCTGAGTGCGGGGCCTAAGGCTTCTTTCTCAATCACCATGGAGACAGCCACCGGAAGGCTGGGCGGGACTTCTGACGGGGACGGGTCACAAACTCTGAGCCAATAGGAGAGGTCCAGCCTAACAGGCCAGTTAGGCAGAGGCCTCCATTTTACCCATGGACACACAACGGCCCCTTCTGTCCTTGGCCACAAAATCGAGGGCACCCAGGGAATAACTTCACAGCAGGCAACCCCTGATGTGGACAGGTTCGACATACTGCCACAGCAGGCAGGTACCTGGGATATCAGTAGGCAAGGCGCCCTTCCTCAGCATCTATGGCCCCTCTCTGTATGTGTTCATTCAGAGAAATCTCTCCGTTCTACCCCTGAGACAAATCACAGCTATGAGGGGCCTGAGAGAGAGCCTGGAGATGAAACAGGGGAGGCTTCTGGCTGTACCGCGTCCCCGTGGGTAGAGAATAGCAGTTAGTCTCTCTGGAAGGTCTTAGCTTCTGTTGATTGACATGGGCAATACGGTAGGGGCGGACCCTGGCCAGGTGGAGCTTGTGGGCAGATGCAACCTCTGGGGGAAGAATAATTCCGCTGCTGCTTTGTATGCTGTAAACCTCCCCACGCCAGGTGGGATGGCCAGAGAACATTGACCCACAACTGCCAGGGGCCTTTCCTGGGACTAAAGATCCCAATCTGGTCTCAACCTTGTCGCCTTCTCAGCACATACCTTTCCTGCACACATAATCCTGCCTTTCTCCGTCACTGCCTGATCCTACTAGGAAAAAAGCATGCTGCCCAAAAAGGCCGATGTCAGGGAAATCGAGGAGACACTGCCATTTTCCCAGTTTTTGCTGTCTACATATCCCCGCCTCCAGTGGAAGGCTGCGTATGTGGCCAGGCAGCCAAGGCAAGGCCGAAATCCTGGCATCCTGGGCCCCAGCAATCCAATGGTTTATGGACGTGGGGACCCGGATGACATCTTTCCCACATACAGGAGGAATCCTTGGGCCCTTCACTGGCTCGCCCTTCAGCTCGGCCACGTCCACTACTGGCCCTGGCCCTTGGCCGGTGCCCCATTTAACGTGTGCTCCGGAGCGATGTTTCTCCACCCATCGCTATCATTCTGCCACCAGGGGATATGTGAGAGTGGGAGTCACCATTTGTCACTGGCAGCAGTGTCACAAGTCACTAGACTTCCCGGTACCAGCTGGCCTAGGCTGCCTTCTGCCCCAGGCAAGGTCCCGAATCCTTTATCCCAGATGCTGACACCTGGGCACTGGCGGATATTCATTTTTATCAACACAGAGGTCTGAGTGAGGGTCAGCAGGCCAGCTAGGTGAAGTCAAGGCCAGGTGGGCGGGACTAAGGCTCCTTTGCCATCACCATGGAGACAGTCCCACCACCGGAACAGTGGGCGGAGCTTACGATGGGCCTGGTGACAAGACTGAGCCAGTGGCAGAGATCTGGCCCGCCAGGCAGATGACACAGGGCCCTCCATTATGACCTATGACACCTAGTGGCCACAGGATTTGAGCACACCCTGGGAAAGCCTACGCAGGCACAGGGGAGCTTCTGGTTCCGACTGGTTCAGGGCATTGCTACAACAGGCCAGGTACCTCTTTCCCACTTTCCAGAGGATATCAGTACGCAATGCAACCCCACTCAGCATCTCTTGCCTCTCTCTGTCTCTCTCTGGATGTGTTCGTTCTCTGAAATCTCTTCCTTCTCCCCCTGAGTCACTGCACAGCTTGGAGTGCCTGACACAGTGCCTAGAGACGAAAGAGCAAAGGCGGAAGGCCTCTGGCTCTACTGGTTGCCCATGGGCAGACAAGATCTGCTAGTCTATCTGGAAGGTCTAGAGAGTGGTGATTGACTGCGGATCTACATCACGGGGCCGACCCTGGCCAGGTGAAGCTTGCTGACATGTGGCAGCCTCTCCGGAGACTACTAATTCCGCTGGTCACATTGTATGCAAATACCCAGCTGAGAGCACAGGGCAGAAAACAATGGCACATACCTGCCAGAGGCCTATTCTGGGTCTGAAGAGTCCACCCTGGTCTCCAGCGACTCAGCATCTCAGCACACGCTTTGCCCGCACGCATGGAATCCGCCTCTCTCCACAAATGCCTTCTCCTGCTAGGAAACACACGATGTCACTCAGCCAAAGGAGATCCCAGGCAAAGTCAACCGAAGCCCGCGTTTTCACGATTTTGCCCTGTGCCGGTCCACAGCCTCCGGGGCACACTGCATGTGCATCACTTCTCCGAAGACATGGCCGAAATTCGGGCATCCAGGGCCCTAACAGTCCAGAGTCTGCGGATGGCGGCATATGGATCACCTCTTTGCCACGTACAGGAGGGAGGCCTGGGCCCTAGCCTGGCTCCGCTAGAGCTGCACGACCTCAGCTATTTTCCCTGACCTTTGGCCCGTGCCCCCGTGAGTGTGTGATTTCTAGCTACACTTCTCCTCCGACCACTCTGAATCCGCCACCTGCGGATACCTCAGCGTGGACATGAACATCTATCACTGTCTGCAGTGTCACAGGTCACTAGGAGTCTAGGCTCAGGCTGACCTTGGCTGTCTTCTGCCCAGGCAAGGAGCCTAATCCTTCCAAGGAAATGAGGACACGTGCTCTCTGGCCGACATCCTTTCTTTCATCCACACGGCGGTCTGTACGAGGGTAAAGAGGCCAGGTAGGACAGGTGAAGGCTGAGTGCGGGGCCTAAGGCTTCTTTCTCAATCACCATGGAGACAGCCACCGGAAGGCTGGGCGGAACTTCTGACGGGGACGGGTCACAAACTCTGAGCCAATAGGAGAGGTCCAGCCTAACAGGCCAGTTAGGCAGAGGCCTCCATTTTACCCATGGACACACAACGGCCCCTTCTGTCCTTGGCCACAAAATCGAGGGCACCCAGGGAATAACTTCACAGCAGGCAACCCCTGATGTGGACAGGTTCGACATACTGCCACAGCAGGCAGGTACCTGGGATATCAGTAGGCAAGGCGCCCTTCCTCAGCATCTATGGCCCCTCTCTGTATGTGTTCATTCAGAGAAATCTCTCCGTTCTACCCCTGAGACAAATCACAGCTATGAGGGGCCTGAGAGAGAGCCTGGAGATGAAACAGGGGAGGCTTCTGGCTGTACCGCGTCCCCGTGGGTAGAGAATAGCAGTTAGTCTCTCTGGAAGGTCTTAGCTTCTGTTGATTGACATGGGCAATACGGTAGGGGCGGACCCTGGCCAGGTGGAGCTTGTGGGCAGATGCAACCTCTGGGGGAAGAATAATTCCGCTGCTGCTTTGTATGCTGTAAACCTCCCCACGCCAGGTGGGATGGCCAGAGAACATTGACCCACAACTGCCAGGGGCCTTTCCTGGGACTAAAGATCCCAACCTGGTCTCAACCTTGTCGCCTTCTCAGCACATACCTTTCCTGCACACATAATCCTGCCTTTCTCCGTCACTGCCTGATCCTACTAGGAAAAAAGCATGCTGCCCAAAAAGGCCGATGTCAGGGAAATCGAGGAGACACTGCCATTTTCCCAGTTTTTGCTGTCTACATATCCCCGCCTCCGGTGGAAGGCTGCGTATGTGGCCGGGCAGCCAAGGCAAGGCCGAAATCCTGGCATCCTGGGCCCCAGCAATCCAATGGTTTATGGACGTGGGGACCCGGATGACATCTTTCCCACATACAGGAGGAATCCTTGGGCCCTTCACTGGCTCGCCCTTCAGCTCGGCCACGTCCACTACTGGCCCTGGCCCTTGGCCGGTGCCCCATTTAACGTGTGCTCCGGAGCGATGTTTCTCCACCCATCACTATCATTCTGCCACCAGGGGATATGTGAGAGTGGGAGACACCATTTGTCACTGGCAGCAGTGTCACAAGTCACTAGACTTCCAGGTACCAGCTGGCCTAGGCTGCCTTCTGCCCCAGGCAAGGTCCCGAATCCTTTATCCCAGATGCTGACACCTGGGCACTGGCGGATATTCATTTTTATCAACACAGAGGTCTGAGTGAGGGTCAGCAGGCCAGCTAGGTGAAGTCAAGGCCAGGTGGGCGGGACTAAGGCTCCTTTGCCATCACCATGGAGACAGTCCCACCACCGGAACAGTGGGCGGAGCTTACGATGGGCCTGGTGACAAGACTGAGCCAGTGGCAGAGATCTGGCCCGCCAGGCAGATGACACAGGGCCCTCCATTATGACCTATGACACCTAGTGGCCACAGGATTTGAGCACACCCTGGGAAAGCCTACGCAGGCACAGGGGAGCTTCTGGTTCCGACTGGTTCAGGGCATTGCTACAACAGGCCAGGTACCTCTTTCCCACTTTCCAGAGGATATCAGTACGCAATGCAACCCCACTCAGCATCTCTTGCCTCTCTCTGTCTCTCTCTGGATGTGTTCGTTCTCTGAAATCTCTTCCTTCTCCCCCTGAGTCACTGCACAGCTTGGAGTGCCTGACACAGTGCCTAGAGACGAAAGAGCAAAGGCGGAAGGCCTCTGGCTCTACTGGTTGCCCATGGGCAGACAAGATCTGCTAGTCTATCTGGAAGGTCTAGAGAGTGGTGATTGACTGCGGATCTACATCACGGGGCCGACCCTGGCCAGGTGAAGCTTGCTGACATGTGGCAGCCTCTCCGGAGACTACTAATTCCGCTGGTCACATTGTATGCAAATACCCAGCTGAGAGCACAGGGCAGAAAACAATGGCACATACCTGCCAGAGGCCTATTCTGGGTCTGAAGAGTCCACCCTGGTCTCCAGCGACTCAGCATCTCAGCACACGCTTTGCCCGCACGCATGGAATCCGCCTCTCTCCACAAATGCCTTCTCCTGCTAGGAAACACACGATGTCACTCAGCCAAAGGAGATCCCAGGCAAAGTCAACCGAAGCCCGCGTTTTCACGATTTTGCCCTGTGCCGGTCCACAGCCTCCGGGGCACACTGCATGTGCATCACTTCTCCGAAGACAAGGCCGAAATTCGGGCATCCAGGGCCCTAACAGTCCAGAGTCTGCGGATGGCGGCATATGGATCACCTCTTTGCCACGTACAGGAGGGAGGCCTGGGCCCTAGCCTGGCTCCGCTAGAGCTGCACGACCTCAGCTATTTTCCCTGACCTTTGGCCCGTGCCCCCGTGAGTGTGTGATTTCTAGCTACACTTCTCCTCCGACCACTCTGAATCCGCCACCTGCGGATACCTCAGCGTGGACATGAACATCTATCACTGTCTGCAGTGTCACAGGTCACTAGGAGTCTAGGCTCAGGCTGACCTTGGCTGTCTTCTGCCCAGGCAAGGAGCCTAATCCTTCCAAGGAAATGAGGACACGTGCTCTCTGGCCGACATCCTTTCTTTCATCCACACGGCGGTCTGTACAAGGGTAAAGAGGCCAGGTAGGACAGGTGAAGGCTGAGTGCGGGGCCTAAGGCTTCTTTCTCAATCACCATGGAGACAGCCACCGGAAGGCTGGGCGGAACTTCTGACGGGGACGGGTCACAAACTCTGAGCCAATAGGAGAGGTCCAGCCTAACAGGCCAGTTAGGCAGAGGCCTCCATTTTACCCATGGACACACAACGGCCCCTTCTGTCCTTGGCCACAAAATCGAGGGCACCCAGGGAATAACTTCACAGCAGGCAACCCCTGATGTGGACAGGTTCGACATACTGCCACAGCAGGCAGGTACCTGGGATATCAGTAGGCAAGGCGCCCTTCCTCAGCATCTATGGCCCCTCTCTGTATGTGTTCATTCAGAGAAATCTCTCCGTTCTACCCCTGAGACAAATCACAGCTATGAGGGGCCTGAGAGAGAGCCTGGAGATGAAACAGGGGAGGCTTCTGGCTGTACCGCGTCCCCGTGGGTAGAGAATAGCAGTTAGTCTCTCTGGAAGGTCTTAGCTTCTGTTGATTGACATGGGCAATACGGTAGGGGCGGACCCTGGCCAGGTGGAGCTTGTGGGCAGATGCAACCTCTGGGGGAAGAATAATTCCGCTGCTGCTTTGTATGCTGTAAACCTCCCCACGCCAGGTGGGATGGCCAGAGAACATTGACCCACAACTGCCAGGGGCCTTTCCTGGGACTAAAGATCCCAACCTGGTCTCAACCTTGTCGCCTTCTCAGCACATACCTTTCCTGCACACATAATCCTGCCTTTCTCCGTCACTGCCTGATCCTACTAGGAAAAAAGCATGCCGCCCAAAAAGGCCGATGTCAGGGAAATCGAGGAGACACTGCCATTTTCCCAGTTTTTGCTGTCTACATATCCCCGCCTCCGGTGGAAGGCTGCGTATGTGGCCGGGCAGCCAAGGCAAGGCCGAAATCCTGGCATCCTGGGCCCCAGCAATCCAATGGTTTATGGACGTGGGGACCCGGATGACATCTTTCCCACATACAGGAGGAATCCTTGGGCCCTTCACTGGCTCGCCCTTCAGCTCGGCCACGTCCACTACTGGCCCTGGCCCTTGGCCGGTGCCCCATTTAACGTGTGCTCCGGAGCGATGTTTCTCCACCCATCACTATCATTCTGCCACCAGGGGATATGTGAGAGTGGGAGACACCATTTGTCACTGGCAGCAGTGTCACAAGTCACTAGACTTCCAGGTACCAGCTGGCCTAGGCTGCCTTCTGCCCCAGGCAAGGTCCCGAATCCTTTATCCCAGATGCTGACACCTGGGCACTGGCGGATATTCATTTTTATCAACACAGAGGTCTGAGTGAGGGTCAGCAGGCCAGCTAGGTGAAGTCAAGGCCAGGTGGGCGGGACTAAGGCTCCTTTGCCATCACCATGGAGACAGTCCCACCACCGGAACAGTGGGCGGAGCTTACGATGGGCCTAGTGACAAGACTGAGCCAGTGGCAGAGATCTGGCCCGCCAGGCAGATGACACAGGGCCCTCCATTATGACCTATGACACCTAGTGGCCACAGGATTTGAGCACACCCTGGGAAAGCCTACGCAGGCACAGGGGAGCTTCTGGTTCCGACTGGTTCAGGGCATTGCTACAACAGGCCAGGTACCTCTTTCCCACTTTCCAGAGGATATCAGTACGCAATGCAACCCCACTCAGCATCTCTTGCCTCTCTCTGTCTCTCTCTGGATGTGTTCGTTCTCTGAAATCTCTTCCTTCTCCCCCTGAGTCACTGCACAGCTTGGAGTGCCTGACACAGTGCCTAGAGACGAAAGAGCAAAGGCGGAAGGCCTCTGGCTCTACTGGTTGCCCATGGGCAGACAAGATCTGCTAGTCTATCTGGAAGGTCTAGAGAGTGGTGATTGACTGCGGATCTACATCACGGGGCCGACCCTGGCCAGGTGAAGCTTGCTGACATGTGGCAGCCTCTCCGGAGACTACTAATTCCGCTGGTCACATTGTATGCAAATACCCAGCTGAGAGCACAGGGCAGAAAACAATGGCACATACCTGCCAGAGGCCTATTCTGGGTCTGAAGAGTCCACCCTGGTCTCCAGCGACTCAGCATCTCAGCACACGCTTTGCCCGCACGCATGGAATCCGCCTCTCTCCACAAATGCCTTCTCCTGCTAGGAAACACACGATGTCACTCAGCCAAAGGAGATCCCAGGCAAAGTCAACCGAAGCCCGCGTTTTCACGATTTTGCCCTGTGCCGGTCCACAGCCTCCGGGGCACACTGCATGTGCGTCACTTCTCCGAAGACAAGGCCGAAATCCGGGCATCCAGGGCCCTAGCAGTCCAGAGTCTGCGGATGGCGGCATATGGATCACCTCTTTGCCACGTACAGGAGGGAGGCCTGGGCCCTAGCCTGGCTCCGCTAGAGCTGCACGACCTCAGCTATTTTCCCTGACCTTTGGCCCGTGCCCCCGTGAGTGTGTGATTTCTAGTTACACTTCTCCGACCACTCTGAATCCGCCACCTGAGGATACCTCAGCGTGGACATGAACATCTATCACTGTCTGCAGTGTCACAGGTCACTAGGAGTCTAGGCTCAGGCTGACCTTGGCTGTCTTCTGCCCAGGCAAGGAGCCTAATCCTTCCAAGGAAATGAGGACACGTGCTCTCTGGCCGACATCCTTTCTTTCATCCACACAGCGGTCTGTACGAGGGTAAAGAGGCCAGGTAGGACAGGTGAAGGCTGAGTGCGGGGCCTAAGGCTTCTTTCTCAATCACCATGGAGACAGCCACTGGAGGGCTAGGCGGAACTTCTGACGGGGACGGGTCACAAACTCTGAGCCAGTAGAAGAGGTCCAGCCTAACAGGCCAGTTAGGCAGAGGCCTCCATTTTACCCATGGACACACAACGGCCCCTTCTGTCCTTGGCCACAAAATCGAGGGCACCCAGGGAATAACTTCACAGCAGGCAACCCCTGATGTGGACAGGTTCGACATACTGCGACAGCAGGCAGGTACCTGGGATATCAGTAGGCAAGGCGCCCTTCCTCAGCATCTATGGCCCCTCTCTGTATGTGTTCATTCAGAGAAATCTCTCCGTTCTACCCCTGAGACAAATCACAGCTATGAGGGGCCTGAGAGAGAGCCTGGAGATGAAACAGGGGAGGCTTCTGGCTGTACCGCGTCCCCGTGGGTAGAGAATAGCAGTTAGTCTCTCTGGAAGGTCTTAGCTTCTGTTGATTGACATGGGCAATACGGTAGGGGCGGACCCTGGCCAGGTGGAGCTTGTGGGCAGATGCAACCTCTGGGGGAAGAATAATTCCGCTGCTGCTTTGTATGCTGTAAACCTCCCCACGCCAGGTGGGATGGCCAGAGAACATTGACCCACAACTGCCAGGGGCCTTTCCTGGGACTAAAGATCCCAACCTGGTCTCAACCTTGTCGCCTTCTCAGCACATACCTTTCCTGCACACATAATCCTGCCTTTCTCCATCACTGCCTGATCCTACTAGGAAAAAAGTATGCCTCCCAAAAAGGCCGATGTCAGGGAAATCGAGGAGACACTGCCATTTTCCCAATTTTTGCTGTCTACATATCCCCGCCTCCGGTGGAAGGCTGCGTATGTGGCCGGGCAGCCAAGGCAAGGCCGAAATCCTGGCATCCTGGGCCCCAGCAATCCAATGGTTTATGGACGTGGGGACCCGGATGACATCTTTCCCACATACAGGAGGAATCCTTGGGCCCTTCACTGGCTCGCCCTTCAGCTCGGCCACGTCCACTACTGGCCCTGGCCCTTGGCCGGTGCCCCATTTAACGTGTGCTCCGGAGCGATGTTTCTCCACCCATCGCTACCATTCTGCCACCAGGGGATATGTGAGAGTGGGAGTCACCATTTGTCACTGGCAGCAGTGTCACAAGTCACTAGACTTCCAGGTACCAGCTGGCCTAGGCTGCCTTCTGCCCCAGGCAAGGTCCCGAATCCTTTATCCCAGATGCTGACACCTGGGCACTGGCGGATATTCATTTTTATCAACACAGAGGTCTGAGTGAGGGTCAGCAGGCCAGCTAGGTGAAGTCAAGGCCAGGTGGGCGGGACTAAGGCTCCTTTGCCATCACCATGGAGACAGTCCCACCACCGGAACAGTGGGCGGAGCTTACGATGGGCCTGGTGACAAGACTGAGCCAGTGGCAGAGATCTGGCCCGCCAGGCAGATGACACAGGGCCCTCCATTATGACCTATGACACCTAGTGGCCACAGGATTTGAGCACACCCTGGGAAAGCCTACGCAGGCACAGGGGAGCTTCTGGTTCCGACTGGTTCAGGGCATTGCTACAACAGGCCAGGTACCTCTTTCCCACTTTCCAGAGGATATCAGTACGCAATGCAACCCCACTCAGCATCTCTTGCCTCTCTCTGTCTCTCTCTGGATGTGTTCGTTCTCTGAAATCTCTTCCTTCTCCCCCTGAGTCACTGCACAGCTTGGAGTGCCTGACACAGTGCCTAGAGACGAAAGAGCAAAGGCGGAAGGCCTCTGGCTCTACTGGTTGCCCATGGGCAGACAAGATCTGCTAGTCTATCTGGAAGGTCTAGAGAGTGGTGATTGACTGCGGATCTACATCACGGGGCCGACCCTGGCCAGCTGAAGCTTGCTGACATGTGGCAGCCTCTCCGGAGACTACTAATTCCGCTGGTCACATTGTATGCAAATACCCAGCTGAGAGCACAGGGCAGAAAACATTGACACATACCTGCCAGAGGCCTATTCTGGGTCTGAAGAGTCCACCCTGGTCTCCAGCGACTCAGCATCTCAGCACACGCTTTGCCTGCACACATGGAATCCGCCTCTCTCCACAAATGCCTTCTCCTGCTAGGAAACACAGGATGTCACTCAGCCAAAGGAGAGCACAGGCAAAGTCAACTGAAGCCCGCGTTTTCACGATTTTGCCCTGTGCTGGTCCACAGCCTCCGGGGCACACTGCATGTGCGTCACTTCTCCGAAGACAAGGCCGAAATCCGGGCATCCAGGGCCCTAGCAGTCCAGAGTCTGCGGATGGCGGCATATGGATCACCTCTTTGCCACGTACAGGAGGGAGGCCTGGGCCCTAGCCTGGCTCCGCTAGAGCTGCACGACCTCAGCTATTTTCCCTGACCTTTGGCCCGTGCCCCCGTGAGTGTGTGATTTCTAGTTACACTTCTCCTACGACCACTCTGAATCCGCCACCTGCGGATACCTCAGCGTGGACATGAACATCTATCACTGTCTGCAGTGTCACAGGTCACTAGGAGTCTAGGCTCAGGCTGACCTTGGCTGTCTTCTGCCCAGGCAAGGAGCCTAATCCTTCCAAGGAAATGAGGACACGTGCTCACTGGCCGACATCCTTTCTTTCATCCACACGGCGGTCTGTACGAGGGTAAAGAGGCCAGGTAGGATAGGTGAAGGCTGAGTGCGGGGCCTAAGGATTCTTTCTCAATCACCTTGGAGAAAGCCACCGGAAGGCTGGGCGGAACTTCTGACGGGGACGGGTCACAAACTCTGAGCCAATAGGAGAGGTCCAGCCTAACAGGCCAGTTAGGCAGAGGCCTCCATTTTACCCATGGACACACAACGGCCCCTTCTGTCCTTGGCCACAAAATCGAGGGCACCCAGGGAATAACTTCACAGCAGGCAACCCCTGATGTGGACAGGTTCGACATACTGCGACAGCAGGCAGGTACCTGGGATATCAGTAGGCAAGGCGCCCTTCCTCAGCATCTATGGCCCCTCTCTGTATGTGTTCATTCAGAGAAATCTCTCCGTTCTACCCCTGAGACAAATCACAGCTATGAGGGGCCTGAGAGAGAGCCTGGAGATGAAACAGGGGAGGCTTCTGGCTGTACCGCGTCCCCGTGGGTAGAGAATAGCAGTTAGTCTCTCTGGAAGGTCTTAGCTTCTGTTGATTGACATGGGCAATACGGTAGGGGCGGACCCTGGCCAGGGGGAGCTTGTGGGCAGATGCAACCTCTGGGGGAAGAATAATTCCGCTGCTGCTTTGTATGCTGTAAACCTCCCCACGCCAGGTGGGATGGGCAGAGAACATTGACCCACAACTGCCAGGGGCCTTTCCTGGGACTAAAGATCCCAACCTGGTCTCAACCTTGTCGCCTTCTCAGCACATACCTTTCCTGCACACATAATCCTGCCTTTCTCCGTCACTGCCTGATCCTACTAGGAAAAAAGCATGCCGCCCAAAAAGGCCGATGTCAGGGAAATCGAGGAGACACTGCCATTTTCCCAATTTTTCCTGTCTACATATCCCCGCCTCCGGTGGAAGGCTGCGTATGTGGCCGGGCAGCCAAGGCAAGGCCGAAATCCTGGCATCCTGGGCCCCAGCAATCCAATGGTTTATGGACGTGGGGACCCGGATGACATCTTTCCCACATACAGGAGGAATCCTTGGGCCCTTCACTGGCTCGCCCTTCAGCTCGGCCACGTCCACTACTGGCCCTGGCCCTTGGCCGGTGCCCCATTTAACGTGTGCCCCGGAGCGATGTTTCTCCACCCATCGCTATCATTCTGCCACCAGGGGATATGTGAGAGTGGGAGTCACCATTTGTCACTGGCAGCAGTGTCACAAGTCACTAGACTTCCAGGTACCAGCTGGCCTAGGCTGCCTTCTGCCCCAGGCAAGGTCCCGAATCCTTTATCCCAGATGCTGACACCTGGGCACTGGCGGATATTCATTTTTATCAACACAGAGGTCTGAGTGAGGGTCAGCAGGCCAGCTAGGTGAAGTCAAGGCCAGGTGGGCGGGACTAAGGCTCCTTTGCCATCACCATGGAGACAGTCCCACCACCGGAACAGTGGGCGGAGCTTACGATGGGCCTGGTGACAAGACTGAGCCAGTGGCAGAGATCTGGCCCGCCAGGCAGGTGACACAGGGCCCTCCATTATGACCTATGACACCTAGTGGCCACAGGATTTGAGCACACCCTGGGAAAGCCTACGCAGGCACAGGGGAGCTTCTGGTTCCGACTGGTTCAGGGCATTGCTACAACAGGCCAGGTACCTCTTTCCCACTTTCCAGAGGATATCAGTACGCAATGCAACCCCACTCAGCATCTCTTGCCTCTCTCTGTCTCTCTCTGGATGTGTTCGTTCTCTAAAATCTCTTCCTTCTCCCCCTGAGTCACTGCACAGCTTGGAGTGCCTGACACAGTGCCTAGAGACGAAAGAGCAAAGGCGGAAGGCCTCTGGCTCTACTGGTTGCCCATGGGCAGACAAGATCTGCTAGTCTATCTGGAAGGTCTAGAGAGTGGTGATTGACTGCGGATCTACATCACGGGGCCGACCCTGGCCAGGTGAAGCTTGCTGACATGTGGCAGCCTCTCCGGAGACTACTAATTCCTCTGGTCACATTGTATGCAAATACCCAGCTGAGAGCACAGGGCAGAAAACATTGACACATACCTGCCAGAGGCCTATTCTGGGTCTGAAGAGTCCACCCTGGTCTCCAGCGACTCAGCATCTCAGCACACGCTTTGCCTGCACACATGGAATCCGCCTCTCTCCACAAATGCCTTCTCCTGCTAGGAAACACACGATGTCACTCAGCCAAAGGAGAGCACAGGCAAAGTCAACTGAAGCCCGCGTTTTCACGATTTTGCCCTGTGCCGGTCCACAGCCTCCGGGGCACACTGCATGTGCGTCACTTCTCCGAAGACAAGGCCGAAATCCGGGCATCCAGGGCCCTAGCAGTCCAGAGTCTGCGGATGGCGGCATATGGATCACCTCTTTGCCACGTACAGGAGGGAGGCCTGGGCCCTAGCCTGGCTCCGCTAGAGCTGCACGACCTCAGCTATTTTCCCTGACCTTTGGCCCGTGCCCCCGTGAGTGTGTGATTTCTAGTTACACTTCTCCTACGACCACTCTGAATCCGCCACCTGCGGATACCTCAGCGTGGACATGAACATCTATCACTGTCTGCAGTGTCACAGGTCACTAGGAGTCTAGGCTCAGGCTGACCTTGGCTGTCTTCTGCCCAGGCAAGGAGCCTAATCCTTCCAGGGAAGTGAGGACACGTGCTCACTGGCCGACATCCTTTCTTTCATCCACACGGCGGTCTGTACGAGGGTAAAGAGGCCAGGTAGGACAGGTGAAGGCTGAGTGCGGGGCCTAAGGCTTCTTTCTCAATCACCATGGAGACAGCCACCGGAAGGCTGGGCGGAACTTCTCACGGGGACGGGTCACAAACTCTGAGCCAATAGGAGAGGTCCAGCCTAACAGGCCAGTTAGGCAGAGGCCTCCATTTTACCCATGGATACACAACGGCCCCTTCTGTCCTTGGCCACAAAATCGAGGGCACCCAGGGAATAACTTCACAGCAGGCAACCCCTGATGTGGACAGGTTCGACATACTGCGACAGCAGGCAGGTACCTGGGATATCAGTAGGCAAGGCGCCCTTCCTCAGCATCTATGGCCCCTCTCTGTATGTGTTCATTCAGAGAAATCTCTCCGTTCTACCCCTGAGACAAATCACAGCTATGAGGGGCCTGAGAGAGAGCCTGGAGATGAAACAGGGGAGGCTTCTGGCTGTACCGCGTCCCCGGGGGTAGAGAATAGCAGTTAGTCTCTCTGGAAGGTCTTAGCTTCTGTTGATTGACATGGGCAATACGGTAGGGGCGGACCCTGGCCAGGTGGAGCTTGTGGGCAGATGCAACCTCTGGGGGAAGAATAATTCCGCTGCTGCTTTGTATGCTGTAAACCTCCCCACGCCAGGTGGGATGGCCAGAGAACATTGACCCACAACTGCCAGGGGCCTTTCCTGGGACTAAAGATCCCAACCTGGTCTCAACCTTGTCGCCTTCTCAGCACATACCTTTCCTGCACACATAATCCTG
The DNA here is from genome assembly GCF_030014295.1 of Loxodonta africana. Taxonomy (NCBI): domain Eukaryota; kingdom Metazoa; phylum Chordata; class Mammalia; order Proboscidea; family Elephantidae; genus Loxodonta; species Loxodonta africana. The sequence goes on from NC_087348.1 coordinate 135,068,985, forward strand.
CCTTTCTCCGTCACTGCCTGATCCTACTAGGAAAAAAGCATGCCGCCCAAAAAGGCCGATGTCAGGGAAATCGAGGAGACACTGCCATTTTCCCAATTTTTCCTGTCTACATATCCCCGCCTCCGGTGGAAGGCTGCGTATGTGGCCGGGCAGCCAAGGCAAGGCTGAAATCCTGGCATCCTGGGCCCCAGCAATCCAATGGTTTATGGACGTGGGGACCCGGATGACATCTTTCCCACATACAGGAGGAATCCTTGGGCCCTTCACTGGCTCGCCCTTCAGCTCGGCCACGTCCACTACTGGCCCTGGCCCTTGGCCGGTGCCCCATTTAACGTGTGCCCCGGAGCGATGTTTCTCCACCCATCGCTATCATTCTGCCACCAGGGGATATGTGAGAGTGGGAGTCACCATTTGTCACTGGCAGCAGTGTCACAAGTCACTAGACTTCCAGGTACCAGCTGGCCTAGGCTGCCTTCTGCCCCAGGCAAGGTCCCGAATCCTTTATCCCAGATGCTGACACCTGGGCACTGGCGGATATTCATTTTTATCAACACAGAGGTCTGAGTGAGGGTCAGCAGGCCAGCTAGGTGAAGTCAAGGCCAGGTGGGCGGGACTAAGGCTCCTTTGCCATCACCATGGAGACAGTCCCACCACCGGAACAGTGGGCGGAGCTTACGATGGGCCTGGTGACAAGACTGAGCCAGTGGCAGAGATCTGGCCCGCCAGGCAGGTGACACAGGGCCCTCCATTATGACCTATGACACCTAGTGGCCACAGGATTTGAGCACACCCTGGGAAAGCCTACGCAGGCACAGGGGAGCTTCTGGTTCCGACTGGTTCAGGGCATTGCTACAACAGGCCAGGTACCTCTTTCCCACTTTCCAGAGGATATCAGTACGCAATGCAACCCCACTCAGCATCTCTTGCCTCTCTCTGTCTCTCTCTGGATGTGTTCGTTCTCTAAAATCTCTTCCTTCTCCCCCTGAGTCACTGCACAGCTTGGAGTGCCTGACACAGTGCCTAGAGACGAAAGAGCAAAGGCGGAAGGCCTCTGGCTCTACTGGTTGCCCATGGGCAGACAAGATCTGCTAGTCTATCTGGAAGGTCTAGAGAGTGGTGATTGACTGCGGATCTACATCACGGGGCCGACCCTGGCCAGGTGAAGCTTGCTGACATGTGGCAGCCTCTCCGGAGACTACTAATTCCTCTGGTCACATTGTATGCAAATACCCAGCTGAGAGCACAGGGCAGAAAACATTGACACATACCTGCCAGAGGCCTATTCTGGGTCTGAAGAGTCCACCCTGGTCTCCAGCGACTCAGCATCTCAGCACACGCTTTGCCTGCACACATGGAATCCGCCTCTCTCCACAAATGCCTTCTCCTGCTAGGAAACACACGATGTCACTCAGCCAAAGGAGAGCACAGGCAAAGTCAACTGAAGCCCGCGTTTTCACGATTTTGCCCTGTGCCGGTCCACAGCCTCCGGGGCACACTGCATGTGCGTCACTTCTCCGAAGACAAGGCCGAAATTCGGGCATCCAGGGCCCTAGCAGTCCAGAGTCTGCGGATGGCGGCATATGGATCACCTCTTTGCCACGTACAGGAGGGAGGCCTGGGCCCTAGCCTGGCTCCGCTAGAGCTGCACGACCTCAGCTATTTTCCCTGACCTTTGGCCCGTGCCCCCGTGAGTGCGTGATTTCTAGTTACACTTCTCCTACGACCACTCTGAATCCGCCACCTGCGGATACCTCAGCGTGGACATGAACATCTATCACTGTCTGCAGTGTCACAGGTCACTAGGAGTCTAGGCTCAGGCTGACCTTGGCTGTCTTCTGCCCAGGCAAGGAGCCTAATCCTTCCAGGGAAGTGAGGACACGTGCTCACTGGCCGACATCCTTTCTTTCATCCACACGGCGGTCTGTACGAGGGTAAAGAGGCCAGGTAGGACAGGTGAAGGCTGAGTGCGGGGCCTAAGGCTTCTTTCTCAATCACCATGGAGACAGCCACCGGAAGGCTGGGCGGAAGTTCTCACGGGGACGGGTCACAAACTCTGAGCCAATAGGAGAGGTCCAGCCTAACAGGCCAGTTAGGCAGAGGCCTCCATTTTACCCATGGACACACAACGGCCCCTTCTGTCCTTGGCCACAAAATCGAGGGCACCCAGGGAATAACTTCACAGCAGGCAACCCCTGATGTGGACAGGTTCGACATACTGCGACAGCAGGCAGGTACCTCTTTTCCACTTACGCTGGGATATCAGTAGGCAAGGCGCCCTTCCTCAGCATCTATGGCCCCTCTATGTATGTGTTCATTCAGAGAAATCTCTCCGTTCTACCCCTGAGACAAATCACAGCTATGAGGGGCCTGAGAGAGAGCCTGGAGATGAAACAGGGGAGGCTTCTGGCTGTACCGCGTCCCCGTGGGTAGAGAATAGCAGTTAGTCTCTCTGGAAGGTCTTAGCTTCTGTTGATTGACATGGGCAATACGGTAGGGGCGGACCCTGGCCAGGGGGAGCTTGTGGGCAGATGCAACCTCTGGGGGAAGAATAATTCCGCTGCTGCTTTGTATGCTGTAAACCTCCCCACACCAGGTGGGATGGGCAGAGAACATTGACCCACAACTGCCAGGGGCCTTTCCTGGGACTAAAGATCCCAACCTGGTCTCAACCTTGTCGCCTTCTCAGCACATACCTTTCCTGCACACATAATCCTGCCTTTCTCCGTCACTGCCTGATCCTACTAGGAAAAAAGCATGCCGCCCAAAAAGGCCGATGTCAGGGAAATCGAGGAGACACTGCCATTTTCCCAATTTTTGCTGTCTACATATCCCCGCCTCCGGTGGAAGGCTGCGTATGTGGCCGGGCAGCCAAGGCAAGGCCGAAATCCTGGCATCCTGGGCCCCAGCAATCCAATGGTTTATGGACGTGGGGACCCGGATGACATCTTTCCCACATACAGGAGGAATCCTTGGACCCTTCACTGGCTCGCCCTTCAGCTCGGCCACGTCCACTACTGGCCCTGGCCCTTGGCCGGTGCCCCATTTAACGTGTGCTCCGGAGCGATGTTTCTCCACCCATCGCTATCATTCTGCCACCAGGGGATATGTGAGAGTGGGAGTCACCATTTGTCACTGGCAGCAGTGTCACAAGTCACTAGACTTCCAGGTACCAGCTGGCCTAGGCTGCCTTCTGCCCCAGGCAAGGTCCCGAATCCTTTATCCCAGATGCTGACACCTGGGCACTGGCGGATATTCATTTTTATCAACACAGAGGTCTGAGTGAGGGTCAGCAGGCCAGCTAGGTGAAGTCAAGGCCAGGTGGGCGGGACTAAGGCTCCTTTGCCATCACCATGGAGACAGTCCCACCACCGGAACAGTGGGCGGAGCTTACGATGGGCCTAGTGACAAGACTGAGCCAGTGGCAGAGATCTGGTCCGCCAGGCAGGTGACACGGGGCCCTCCATTATGACCTATGACACCTAGTGGCCACAGGATTTGAGCACACCCTGGGAAAGCCTACGCAGGCACAGGGGAGCTTCTGGTTCCGACTGGTTCAGGGCATTGCTACAACAGGCCAGGTACCTCTTTCCCACTTTCCAGAGGATATCAGTACGCAATGCAACCCCACTCAGCATCTCTTGCCTCTCTCTGTCTCTCTCTGGATGTGTTCGTTCTCTGAAATCTCTTCCTTCTCCCCCTGAGTCACTGCACAGCTTGGAGTGCCTGACACAGTGCCTAGAGACGAAAGAGCAAAGGCGGAAGGCCTCTGGCTCTACTGGTTGCCCATGGGCAGACAAGATCTGCTAGTCTATCTGGAAGGTCTAGAGAGTGGTGATTGACTGCGGATCTACATCACGGGGCCGACCCTGGCCAGGTGAAGCTTGCTGACATGTGGCAGCCTCTCCGGAGACTACTAATTCCGCTGGTCACATTGTATGCAAATACCCAGCTGAGAGCACAGGGCAGAAAACAATGGCACATACCTGCCAGAGGCCTATTCTGGGTCTGAAGAGTCCACCCTGGTCTCCAGCGACTCAGCATCTCAGCACACGCTTTGCCCGCACGCATGGAATCCGCCTCTCTCCACAAATGCCTTCTCCTGCTAGGAAACACACGATGTCACTCAGCCAAAGGAGATCCCAGGCAAAGTCAACCGAAGCCCGCGTTTTCACGATTTTGCCCTGTGCCGGTCCACAGCCTCCGGGGCACACTGCATGTGCATCACTTCTCCGAAGACAAGGCCGAAATTCGGGCATCCAGGGCCCTAACAGTCCAGCGTCTGCGGATGGCGGCATATGGATCACCTCTTTGCCACGTACAGGAGGGAGGCCTGGGCCCTAGCCTGGCTCCGCTAGAGCTGCACGACCTCAGCTATTTTCCCTGACCTTTGGCCCGTGCCCCCGTGAGTGTGTGATTTCTAGCTACACTTCTCCTCCGACCACTCTGAATCTGCCACCTGCGGATACCTCAGCGTGGACATGAACATCTATCACTGTCTGCAGTGTCACAGGTCACTAGGAGTCTAGGCTCAGGCTGACCTTGGCTGTCTTCTGCCCAGGCAAGGAGCCTAATCCTTCCAAGGAAATGAGGACACGTGCTCTCTGGCCGACATCCTTTCTTTCATCCACACGGCGGTCTGTACAAGGGTAAAGAGGCCAGGTAGGACAGGTGAAGGCTGAGTGCGGGGCCTAAGGCTTCTTTCTCAATCACCATGGAGACAGCCACCGGAAGGCTGGGCGGAACTTCTGACGGGGACGGGTCACAAACTCTGAGCCAATAGGAGAGGTCCAGCCTAACAGGCCAGTTAGGCAGAGGCCTCCATTTTACCCATGGACACACAACGGCCCCTTCTGTCCTTGGCCACAAAATCGAGGGCACCCAGGGAATAACTTCACAGCAGGCAACCCCTGATGTGGACAGGTTCGACATACTGCCACAGCAGGCAGGTACCTGGGATATCAGTAGGCAAGGCGCCCTTCCTCAGCATCTATGGCCCCTCTCTGTATGTGTTCATTCAGAGAAATCTCTCCGTTCTACCCCTGAGACAAATCACAGCTATGAGGGGCCTGAGAGAGAGCCTGGAGATGAAACAGGGGAGGCTTCTGGCTGTACCGCGTCCCCGTGGGTAGAGAATAGCAGTTAGTCTCTCTGGAAGGTCTTAGCTTCTGTTGATTGACATGGGCAATACGGTAGGGGCGGACCCTGGCCAGGTGGAGCTTGTGGGCAGATGCAACCTCTGGGGGAAGAATAATTCCGCTGCTGCTTTGTATGCTGTAAACCTCCCCACGCCAGGTGGGATGGCCAGAGAACATTGACCCACAACTGCCAGGGGCCTTTCCTGGGACTAAAGATCCCAACCTGGTCTCAACCTTGTCGCCTTCTCAGCACATACCTTTCCTGCACACATAATCCTGCCTTTCTCCGTCACTGCCTGATCCTACTAGGAAAAAAGCATGCCGCCCAAAAAGGCCGATGTCAGGGAAATCGAGGAGACACTGCCATTTTCCCAGTTTTTGCTGTCTACATATCCCCGCCTCCGGTGGAAGGCTGCGTATGTGGCCGGGCAGCCAAGGCAAGGCCGAAATCCTGGCATCCTGGGCCCCAGCAATCCAATGGTTTATGGACGTGGGGACCCGGATGACATCTTTCCCACATACAGGAGGAATCCTTGGGCCCTTCACTGGCTCGCCCTTCAGCTCGGCCACGTCCACTACTGGCCCTGGCCCTTGGCCGGTGCCCCATTTAACGTGTGCTCCGGAGCGATGTTTCTCCACCCATCGCTATCATTCTGCCACCAGGGGATATGTGAGAGTGGGAGACACCATTTGTCACTGGCAGCAGTGTCACAAGTCACTAGACTTCCAGGTACCAGCTGGCCTAGGCTGCCTTCTGCCCCAGGCAAGGTCCCGAATCCTTTATCCCAGATGCTGACACCTGGGCACTGGCGGATATTCATTTTTATCAACACAGAGGTCTGAGTGAGGGTCAGCAGGCCAGCTAGGTGAAGTCAAGGCCAGGTGGGCGGGACTAAGGCTCCTTTGCCATCACCATGGAGACAGTCCCACCACCGGAACAGTGGGCGGAGCTTACGATGGGCCTGGTGACAAGACTGAGCCAGTGGCAGAGATCTGGCCCGCCAGGCAGATGACACAGGGCCCTCCATTATGACCTATGACACCTAGTGGCCACAGGATTTGAGCACACCCTGGGAAAGCCTACGCAGGCACAGGGGAGCTTCTGGTTCCGACTGGTTCAGGGCATTGCTACAACAGGCCAGGTACCTCTTTCCCACTTTCCAGAGGATATCAGTACGCAATGCAACCCCACTCAGCATCTCTTGCCTCTCTCTGTCTCTCTCTGGATGTGTTCGTTCTCTGAAATCTCTTCCTTCTCCCCCTGAGTCACTGCACAGCTTGGAGTGCCTGACACAGTGCCTAGAGACGAAAGAGCAAAGGCGGAAGGCCTCTGGCTCTACTGGTTGCCCATGGGCAGACAAGATCTGCTAGTCTATCTGGAAGGTCTAGAGAGTGGTGATTGACTGCGGATCTACATCACGGGGCCGACCCTGGCCAGGTGAAGCTTGCTGACATGTGGCAGCCTCTCCGGAGACTACTAATTCCGCTGGTCACATTGTATGCAAATACCCAGCTGAGAGCACAGGGCAGAAAACAATGGCACATACCTGCCAGAGGCCTATTCTGGGTCTGAAGAGTCCACCCTGGTCTCCAGCGACTCAGCATCTCAGCACACGCTTTGCCCGCACGCATGGAATCCGCCTCTCTCCACAAATGCCTTCTCCTGCTAGGAAACACACGATGTCACTCAGCCAAAGGAGATCCCAGGCAAAGTCAACCGAAGCCCGCGTTTTCACGATTTTGCCCTGTGCCGGTCCACAGCCTCCGGGGCACACTGCATGTGCATCACTTCTCCGAAGACAAGGCCGAAATCCGGGCATCCAGGGCCCTAGCAGTCCAGAGTCTGCGGATGGCGGCATATGGATCACCTCTTTGCCACGTACAGGAGGGAGGCCTGGGCCCTAGCCTGGCTCCGCTAGAGCTGCACGACCTCAGCTATTTTCCCTGACCTTTGGCCCGTGCCCCCGTGAGTGTGTGATTTCTAGTTACACTTCTCCGACCACTCTGAATCCGCCACCTGAGGATACCTCAGCGTGGACATGAACATCTATCACTGTCTGCAGTGTCACAGGTCACTAGGAGTCTAGGCTCAGGCTGACCTTGGCTGTCTTCTGCCCAGGCAAGGAGCCTAATCCTTCCAAGGAAATGAGGACACGTGCTCTCTGGCCGACATCCTTTCTTTCATCCACACAGCGGTCTGTACGAGGGTAAAGAGGCCAGGTAGGACAGGTGAAGGCTGAGTGCGGGGCCTAAGGCTTCTTTCTCAATCACCATGGAGACAGCCACCGGAAGGCTGGGCGGAACTTCTGACGGGGACGGGTCACAAACTCTGAGCCAGTAGAAGAGGTCCAGCCTAACAGGCCAGTTAGGCAGAGGCCTCCATTTTACCCATGGACACACAACGGCCCCTTCTGTCCTTGGCCACAAAATCGAGGGCACCCAGGGAATAACTTCACAGCAGGCAACCCCTGATGTGGACAGGTTCGACATACTGCGACAGCAGGCAGGTACCTGGGATATCAGTAGGCAAGGCGCCCTTCCTCAGCATCTATGGCCCCTCTCTGTATGTGTTCATTCAGAGAAATCTCTCCGTTCTACCCCTGAGACAAATCACAGCTATGAGGGGCCTGAGAGAGAGCCTGGAGATGAAACAGGGGAGGCTTCTGGCTGTACCGCGTCCCCGGGGGTAGAGAATAGCAGTTAGTCTCTCTGGAAGGTCTTAGCTTCTGTTGATTGACATGGGCAATACGGTAGGGGCGGACCCTGGCCAGGTGGAGCTTGTGGGCAGATGCAACCTCTGGGGGAAGAATAATTCCGCTGCTGCTTTGTATGCTGTAAACCTCCCCACGCCAGGTGGGATGGGCAGAGAACATTGACCCACAACTGCCAGGGGCCTTTCCTGGGACTAAAGATCCCAACCTGGTCTCAACCTTGTCGCCTTCTCAGCACATACCTTTCCTGCACACATAATCCTGCCTTTCTCCGTCACTGCCTGATCCTACTAGGAAAAAAGTATGCCGCCCAAAAAGGCCGATGTCAGGGAAATCGAGGAGACACTGCCATTTTCCCAATTTTTGCTGTCTACATATCCCCGCCTCCGGTGGAAGGCTGCGTATGTGGCCGGGCAGCCAAGGCAAGGCCGAAATCCTGGCATCCTGGGCCCCAGCAATCCAATGGTTTATGGACGTGGGGACCCGGATGACATCTTTCCCACATACAGGAGGAATCCTTGGGCCCTTCACTGGCTCGCCCTTCAGCTCGGCCACGTCCACTACTGGCCCTGGCCCTTGGCCGGTGCCCCATTTAACGTGTGCTCCGGAGCGATGTTTCTCCACCCATCGCTACCATTCTGCCACCAGGGGATATGTGAGAGTGGGAGTCACCATTTGTCACTGGCAGCAGTGTCACAAGTCACTAGACTTCCAGGTACCAGCTGGCCTAGGCTGCCTTCTGCCCCAGGCAAGGTCCCGAATCCTTTATCCCAGATGCTGACACCTGGGCACTGGCGGATATTCATTTTTATCAACACAGAGGTCTGAGTGAGGGTCAGCAGGCCAGCTAGGTGAAGTCAAGGCCAGGTGGGCGGGACTAAGGCTCCTTTGCCATCACCATGGAGACAGTCCCACCACCGGAACAGTGGGCGGAGCTTACGATGGGCCTGGTGACAAGACTGAGCCAGTGGCAGAGATCTGGCCCGCCAGGCAGATGACACAGGGCCCTCCATTATGACCTATGACACCTAGTGGCCACAGGATTTGAGCACACCCTGGGAAAGCCTACGCAGGCACAGGGGAGCTTCTGGTTCCGACTGGTTCAGGGCATTGCTACAACAGGCCAGGTACCTCTTTCCCACTTTCCAGAGGATATCAGTACGCAATGCAACCCCACTCAGCATCTCTTGCCTCTCTCTGTCTCTCTCTGGATGTGTTCGTTCTCTGAAATCTCTTCCTTCTCCCCCTGAGTCACTGCACAGCTTGGAGTGCCTGACACAGTGCCTAGAGACGAAAGAGCAAAGGCGGAAGGCCTCTGGCTCTACTGGTTGCCCATGGGCAGACAAGATCTGCTAGTCTATCTGGAAGGTCTAGAGAGTGGTGATTGACTGCGGATCTACATCACGGGGCCGACCCTGGCCAGCTGAAGCTTGCTGACATGTGGCAGCCTCTCCGGAGACTACTAATTCCGCTGGTCACATTGTATGCAAATACCCAGCTGAGAGCACAGGGCAGAAAACATTGACACATACCTGCCAGAGGCCTATTCTGGGTCTGAAGAGTCCACCCTGGTCTCCAGCGACTCAGCATCTCAGCACACGCTTTGCCTGCACACATGGAATCCGCCTCTCTCCACAAATGCCTTCTCCTGCTAGGAAACACAGGATGTCACTCAGCCAAAGGAGAGCACAGGCAAAGTCAACTGAAGCCCGCGTTTTCACGATTTTGCCCTGTGCTGGTCCACAGCCTCCGGGGCACACTGCATGTGCGTCACTTCTCCGAAGACAAGGCCGAAATCCGGGCATCCAGGGCCCTAGCAGTCCAGAGTCTGCGGATGGCGGCATATGGATCACCTCTTTGCCACGTACAGGAGGGAGGCCTGGGCCCTAGCCTGGCTCCGCTAGAGCTGCACGACCTCAGCTATTTTCCCTGACCTTTGGCCCGTGCCCCCGTGAGTGTGTGATTTCTAGTTACACTTCTCCTACGACCACTCTGAATCCGCCACCTGCGGATACCTCAGCGTGGACATGAACATCTATCACTGTCTGCAGTGTCACAGGTCACTAGGAGTCTAGGCTCAGGCTGACCTTGGCTGTCTTCTGCCCAGGCAAGGAGCCTAATCCTTCCAAGGAAATGAGGACACGTGCTCACTGGCCGACATCCTTTCTTTCATCCACACGGCGGTCTGTACGAGGGTAAAGAGGCCAGGTAGGATAGGTGAAGGCTGAGTGCGGGGCCTAAGGATTCTTTCTCAATCACCTTGGAGAAAGCCACCGGAAGGCTGGGCGGAACTTCTGACGGGGACGGGTCACAAACTCTGAGCCAATAGGAGAGGTCCAGCCTAACAGGCCAGTTAGGCAGAGGCCTCCATTTTACCCATGGACACACAACGGCCCCTTCTGTCCTTGGCCACAAAATCGAGGGCACCCAGGGAATAACTTCACAGCAGGCAACCCCTGATGTGGACAGGTTCGACATACTGCGACAGCAGGCAGGTACCTGGGATATCAGTAGGCAAGGCGCCCTTCCTCAGCATCTATGGCCCCTCTCTGTATGTGTTCATTCAGAGAAATCTCTCCGTTCTACCCCTGAGACAAATCACAGCTATGAGGGGCCTGAGAGAGAGCCTGGAGATGAAACAGGGGAGGCTTCTGGCTGTACCGCGTCCCCGTGGGTAGAGAATAGCAGTTAGTCTCTCTGGAAGGTCTTAGCTTCTGTTGATTGACATGGGCAATACGGTAGGGGCGGACCCTGGCCAGGTGGAGCTTGTGGGCAGATGCAACCTCTGGGGGAAGAATAATTCCGCTGCTGCTTTGTATGCTGTAAACCTCCCCACGCCAGGTGGGATGGGCAGAGAACATTGACCCACAACTGCCAGGGGCCTTTCCTGGGACTAAAGATCCCAACCTGGTCTCAACCTTGTCGCCTTCTCAGCACATACCTTTCCTGCACACATAATCCTGCCTTTCTCCGTCACTGCCTGATCCTACTAGGAAAAAAGCATGCCGCCCAAAAAGGCCGATGTCAGGGAAATCGAGGAGACACTGCCATTTTCCCAATTTTTCCTGTCTACATATCCCCGCCTCCGGTGGAAGGCTGCGTATGTGGCCGGGCAGCCAAGGCAAGGCTGAAATCCTGGCATCCTGGGCCCCAGCAATCCAATGGTTTATGGACGTGGGGACCCGGATGACATCTTTCCCACATACAGGAGGAATCCTTGGGCCCTTCACTGGCTCGCCCTTCAGCTCGGCCACGTCCACTACTGGCCCTGGCCCTTGGCCGGTGCCCCATTTAACGTGTGCCCCGGAGCGATGTTTCTCCACCCATCGCTATCATTCTGCCACCAGGGGATATGTGAGAGTGGGAGTCACCATTTGTCACTGGCAGCAGTGTCACAAGTCACTAGACTTCCAGGTACCAGCTGGCCTAGGCTGCCTTCTGCCCCAGGCAAGGTCCCGAATCCTTTATCCCAGATGCTGACACCTGGGCACTGGCGGATATTCATTTTTATCAACACAGAGGTCTGAGTGAGGGTCAGCAGGCCAGCTAGGTGAAGTCAAGGCCAGGTGGGCGGGACTAAGGCTCCTTTGCCATCACCATGGAGACAGTCCCACCACCGGAACAGTGGGCGGAGCTTACGATGGGCCTGGTGACAAGACTGAGCCAGTGGCAGAGATCTGGCCCGCCAGGCAGGTGACACAGGGCCCTCCATTATGACCTATGACACCTAGTGGCCACAGGATTTGAGCACACCCTGGGAAAGCCTACGCAGGCACAGGGGAGCTTCTGGTTCCGACTGGTTCAGGGCATTGCTACAACAGGCCAGGTACCTCTTTCCCACTTTCCAGAGGATATCAGTACGCAATGCAACCCCACTCAGCATCTCTTGCCTCTCTCTGTCTCTCTCTGGATGTGTTCGTTCTCTGAAATCTCTTCCTTCTCCCCCTGAGTCACTGCACAGCTTGGAGTGCCTGACACAGTGCCTAGAGACGAAAGAGCAAAGGCGGAAGGCCTCTGGCTCTACTGGTTGCCCATGGGCAGACAAGATCTGCTAGTCTATCTGGAAGGTCTAGAGAGTGGTGATTGACTGCGGATCTACATCACGGGGCCGACCCTGGCCAGGTGAAGCTTGCTGACATGTGGCAGCCTCTCCGGAGACTACTAATTCCTCTGGTCACATTGTATGCAAATACCCAGCTGAGAGCACAGGGCAGAAAACATTGACACATACCTGCCAGAGGCCTATTCTGGGTCTGAAGAGTCCACCCTGGTCTCCAGCGACTCAGCATCTCAGCACACGCTTTGCCTGCACACATGGAATCCGCCTCTCTCCACAAATGCCTTCTCCTGCTAGGAAACACACGATGTCACTCAGCCAAAGGAGAGCACAGGCAAAGTCAACTGAAGCCCGCGTTTTCACGATTTTGCCCTGTGCCGGTCCACAGCCTCCGGGGCACACTGCATGTGCGTCACTTCTCCGAAGACAAGGCCGAAATCCGGGCATCCAGGGCCCTAGCAGTCCAGAGTCTGCGGATGGCGGCATATGGATCACCTCTTTGCCACGTACAGGAGGGAGGCCTGGGCCCTAGCCTGGCTCCGCTAGAGCTGCACGACCTCAGCTATTTTCCCTGACCTTTGGCCCGTGCCCCCGTGAGTGTGTGATTTCTAGTTACACTTCTCCTACGACCACTCTGAATCCGCCACCTGCGGATACCTCAGCGTGGACATGAACATCTATCACTGTCTGCAGTGTCACAGGTCACTAGGAGTCTAGGCTCAGGCTGACCTTGGCTGTCTTCTGCCCAGGCAAGGAGCCTAATCCTTCCAGGGAAGTGAGGACACGTGCTCACTGGCCGACATCCTTTCTTTCATCCACATGGCGGTCTGTACGAGGGTAAAGAGGCCAGGTAGGACAGGTGAAGGCTGAGTGCGGGGCCTAAGGCTTCTTTCTCAATCACCATGGAGACAGCCACCGGAAGGCTGGGCGGAACTTCTGACGGGGACGGGTCACAAACTCTGAGCCAATAGGAGAGGTCCAGCCTAACAGGCCAGTTAGGCAGAGGCCTCCATTTTACCCATGGATACGCAACGGCCCCTTCTGTCCTTGGCCACAAAATCGAGGGCACCCAGGGAATAACTTCACAGCAGGCAACCCCTGATGTGGACAGGTTCGACATACTGCGACAGCAGGCAGGTACCTGGGATATCAGTAGGCAAGGCGCCCTTCCTCAGCATCTATGGCCCCTCTCTGTATGTGTTCATTCAGAGAAATCTCTCCGTTCTACCCCTGAGACAAATCACAGCTATGAGGGGCCTGAGAGAGAGCCTGGAGATGAAACAGGGGAGGCTTCTGGCTGTACCGCGTCCCCGTGGGTAGAGAATAGCAGTTAGTCTCTCTGGAAGGTCTTAGCTTCTGTTGATTGACATGGGCAATACGGTAGGGGCGGACCCTGGCCAGGGGGAGCTTGTGGGCAGATGCAACCTCTGGGGGAAGAATAATTCCGCTGCTGCTTTGTATGCTGTAAACCTCCCCACGCCAGGTGGGATGGGCAGAGAACATTGACCCACAACTGCCAGGGGCCTTTCCTGGGACTAAAGATCCCAACCTGGTCTCAACCTTGTCGCCTTCTCAGCACATACCTTTCCTGCACACATAATCCTGCCTTTCTCCGTCACTGCCTGATCCTACTAGGAAAAAAGCATGCCGCCCAAAAAGGCCGATGTCAGGGAAATCGAGGAGACACTGCCATTTTCCCAATTTTTCCTGTCTACATATCCCCGCCTCCGGTGGAAGGCTGCGTATGTGGCCGGGCAGCCAAGGCAAGGCTGAAATCCTGGCATCCTGGGCCCCAGCAATCCAATGGTTTATGGACGTGGGGACCCGGATGACATCTTTCCCACATACAGGAGGAATCCTTGGGCCCTTCACTGGCTCGCCCTTCAGCTCGGCCACGTCCACTACTGGCCCTGGCCCTTGGCCGGTGCCCCATTTAACGTGTGCCCCGGAGCGATGTTTCTCCACCCATCGCTATCATTCTGCCACCAGGGGATATGTGAGAGTGGGAGTCACCATTTGTCACTGGCAGCAGTGTCACAAGTCACTAGACTTCCAGGTACCAGCTGGCCTAGGCTGCCTTCTGCCCCAGGCAAGGTCCCGAATCCTTTATCCCAGATGCTGACACCTGGGCACTGGCGGATATTCATTTTTATCAACACAGAGGTCTGAGTGAGGGTCAGCAGGCCAGCTAGGTGAAGTCAAGGCCAGGTGGGCGGGACTAAGGCTCCTTTGCCATCACCATGGAGACAGTCCCACCACCGGAACAGTGGGCGGAGCTTACGATGGGCCTGGTGACAAGACTGAGCCAGTGGTAGAGATCTGGCCCGCCAGGCAGGTGACACAGGGCCCTCCATTATGACCTATGACACCTAGTGGCCACAGGATTTGAGCACACCCTGGGAAAGCCTACGCAGGCACAGGGGAGCTTCTGGTTCCGACTGGTTCAGGGCATTGCTACAACAGGCCAGGTACCTCTTTCCCACTTTCCAGAGGATATCAGTACGCAATGCAACCCCACTCAGCATCTCTTGCCTCTCTCTGTCTCTCTCTGGATGTGTTCGTTCTCTGAAATCTCTTCCTTCTCCCCCTGAGTCACTGCACAGCTTGGAGTGCCTGACACAGTGCCTAGAGACGAAAGAGCAAAGGCGGAAGGCCTCTGGCTCTACTGGTTGCCCATGGGCAGACAAGATCTGCTAGTCTATCTGGAAGGTCTAGAGAGTGGTGATTGACTGCGGATCTACATCACGGGGCCGACCCTGGCCAGGTGAAGCTTGCTGACATGTGGCAGCCTCTCCGGAGACTACTAATTCCTCTGGTCACATTGTATGCAAATACCCAGCTGAGAGCACAGGGCAGAAAACATTGACACATACCTGCCAGAGGCCTATTCTGGGTCTGAAGAGTCCACCCTGGTCTCCAGCGACTCAGCATCTCAGCACACGCTTTGCCTGCACACATGGAATCCGCCTCTCTCCACAAATGCCTTCTCCTGCTAGGAAACACACGATGTCACTCAGCCAAAGGAGAGCACAGGCAAAGTCAACTGAAGCCCGCGTTTTCACGATTTTGCCCTGTGCCGGTCCACAGCCTCCGGGGCACACTGCATGTGCGTCACTTCTCCGAAGACAAGGCCGAAATCCGGGCATCCAGGGCCCTAGCAGTCCAGAGTCTGCGGATGGCGGCATATGGATCACCTCTTTGCCACGTACAGGAGGGAGGCCTGGGCCCTAGCCTGGCTCCGCTAGAGCTGCACGACCTCAGCTATTTTCCCTGACCTTTGGCCCGTGCCCCCGTGAGTGTGTGATTTCTAGTTACACTTCTCCTACGACCACTCTGAATCCGCCACCTGCGGATACCTCAGCGTGGACATGAACATCTATCACTGTCTGCAGTGTCACAGGTCACTAGGAGTCTAGGCTCAGGCTGACCTTGGCTGTCTTCTGCCCAGGCAAGGAGCCTAATCCTTCCAGGGAAGTGAGGACACGTGCTCACTGGCCGACATCCTTTCTTTCATCCACACGGCGGTCTGTACGAGGGTAAAGAGGCCAGGTAGGACAGGTGAAGGCTGAGTGCGGGGCCTAAGGCTTCTTTCTCAATCACCATGGAGACAGCCACCGGAAGGCTGGGCGGAAGTTCTCACGGGGACGGGTCACAAACTCTGAGCCAATAGGAGAGGTCCAGCCTAACAGGCCAGTTAGGCAGAGGCCTCCATTTTACCCATGGATACACAACGGCCCCTTCTGTCCTTGGCCACAAAATCGAGGGCACCCAGGGAATAACTTCACAGCAGGCAACCCCTGATGTGGACAGGTTCGACATACTGCGACAGCAGGCAGGTACCTGGGATATCAGTAGGCAAGGCGCCCTTCCTCAGCATCTATGGCCCCTCTCTGTATGTGTTCATTCAGAGAAATCTCTCCGTTCTACCCCTGAGACAAATCACAGCTATGAGGGGGCTGAGAGAGAGCCTGGAGATGAAACAGGGGAGGCTTCTGGCTGTACCGCGTCCCCGTGGGTAGAGAATAGCAGTTAGTCTCTCTGGAAGGTCTTAGCTTCTGTTGATTGACATGGGCAATACGGTAGGGGCGGACCCTGGCCAGGGGGAGCTTGTGGGCAGATGCAACCTCTGGGGGAAGAATAATTCCGCTGCTGCTTTGTATGCTGTAAACCTCCCCACGCCAGGTGGGATGGCCAGAGAACATTGACCCACAACTGCCAGGGGCCTTTCCTGGGACTAAAGATCCCAACCTGGTCTCAACCTTGTCGCCTTCTCAGCACATACCTTTCCTGCACACATAATCCTGCCTTTCTCCGTCACTGCCTGATCCTACTAGGAAAAAAGCATGCCGCCCAAAAAGGCCGATGTCAGGGAAATCGAGGAGACACTGCCATTTTCCCAATTTTTCCTGTCTACATATCCCCGCCTCCGGTGGAAGGCTGCGTATGTGGCCGGGCAGCCAAGGCAAGGCTGAAATCCTGGCATCCTGGGCCCCAGCAATCCAATGGTTTATGGACGTGGGGACCCGGATGACATCTTTCCCACATACAGGAGGAATCCTTGGGCCCTTCACTGGCTCGCCCTTCAGCTCGGCCACGTCCACTACTGGCCCTGGCCCTTGGCCGGTGCCCCATTTAACGTGTGCCCCGGAGCGATGTTTCTCCACCCATCGCTATCATTCTGCCACCAGGGGATATGTGAGAGTGGGAGTCACCATTTGTCACTGGCAGCAGTGTCACAAGTCACTAGACTTCCAGGTACCAGCTGGCCTAGGCTGCCTTCTGCCCCAGGCAAGGTCCCGAATCCTTTATCCCAGATGCTGACACCTGGGCACTGGCGGATATTCATTTTTATCAACACAGAGGTCTGAGTGAGGGTCAGCAGGCCAGCTAGGTGAAGTCAAGGCCAGGTGGGCGGGACTAAGGCTCCTTTGCCATCACCATGGAGACAGTCCCACCACCGGAACAGTGGGCGGAGCTTACGATGGGCCTGGTGACAAGACTGAGCCAGTGGCAGAGATCTGGCCCGCCAGGCAGGTGACACAGGGCCCTCCATTATGACCTATGACACCTAGTGGCCACAGGATTTGAGCACACCCTGGGAAAGCCTACGCAGGCACAGGGGAGCTTCTGGTTCCGACTGGTTCAGGGCATTGCTACAACAGGCCAGGTACCTCTTTCCCACTTTCCAGAGGATATCAGTACGCAATGCAACCCCACTCAGCATCTCTTGCCTCTCTCTGTCTCTCTCTGGATGTGTTCGTTCTCTGAAATCTCTTCCTTCTCCCCCTGAGTCACTGCACAGCTTGGAGTGCCTGACACAGTGCCTAGAGACGAAAGAGCAAAGGCGGAAGGCCTCTGGCTCTACTGGTTGCCCATGGGCAGACAAGATCTGCTAGTCTATCTGGAAGGTCTAGAGAGTGGTGATTGACTGCGGATCTACATCACGGGGCCGACCCTGGCCAGGTGAAGCTTGCTGACATGTGGCAGCCTCTCCGGAGACTACTAATTCCTCTGGTCACATTGTATGCAAATACCCAGCTGAGAGCACAGGGCAGAAAACATTGACACATACCTGCCAGAGGCCTATTCTGGGTCTGAAGAGTCCACCCTGGTCTCCAGCGACTCAGCATCTCAGCACACGCTTTGCCTGCACACATGGAATCCGCCTCTCTCCACAAATGCCTTCTCCTGCTAGGAAACACACGATGTCACTCAGCCAAAGGAGAGCACAGGCAAAGTCAACTGAAGCCCGCGTTTTCACGATTTTGCCCTGTGCCGGTCCACAGCCTCCGGGGCACACTGCATGTGCGTCACTTCTCCGAAGAC
This sequence comes from Loxodonta africana, assembly GCF_030014295.1. Classification (NCBI taxonomy): domain Eukaryota; kingdom Metazoa; phylum Chordata; class Mammalia; order Proboscidea; family Elephantidae; genus Loxodonta; species Loxodonta africana. The sequence goes on from NC_087348.1 coordinate 135,086,714, forward strand.
AAGGCCGAAATCCGGGCATCCAGGGCCCTAGCAGTCCAGAGTCTGCGGATGGCGGCATATGGATCACCTCTTTGCCACGTACAGGAGGGAGGCCTGGGCCCTAGCCTGGCTCCGCTAGAGCTGCACGACCTCAGCTATTTTCCCTGACCTTTGGCCCGTGCCCCCGTGAGTGTGTGATTTCTAGTTACACTTCTCCTACGACCACTCTGAATCCGCCACCTGCGGATACCTCAGCGTGGACATGAACATCTATCACTGTCTGCAGTGTCACAGGTCACTAGGAGTCTAGGCTCAGGCTGACCTTGGCTGTCTTCTGCCCAGGCAAGGAGCCTAATCCTTCCAGGGAAGTGAGGACACGTGCTCACTGGCCGACATCCTTTCTTTCATCCACACGGCGGTCTGTACGAGGGTAAAGAGGCCAGGTAGGACAGGTGAAGGCTGAGTGCGGGGCCTAAGGCTTCTTTCTCAATCACCATGGAGACAGCCACCGGAAGGCTGGGCGGAAGTTCTCACGGGGACGGGTCACAAACTCTGAGCCAATAGGAGAGGTCCAGCCTAACAGGCCAGTTAGGCAGAGGCCTCCATTTTACCCATGGATACACAACGGCCCCTTCTGTCCTTGGCCACAAAATCGAGGGCACCCAGGGAATAACTTCACAGCAGGCAACCCCTGATGTGGACAGGTTCGACATACTGCGACAGCAGGCAGGTACCTGGGATATCAGTAGGCAAGGCGCCCTTCCTCAGCATCTATGGCCCCTCTCTGTATGTGTTCATTCAGAGAAATCTCTCCGTTCTACCCCTGAGACAAATCACAGCTATGAGGGGGCTGAGAGAGAGCCTGGAGATGAAACAGGGGAGGCTTCTGGCTGTACCGCGTCCCCGTGGGTAGAGAATAGCAGTTAGTCTCTCTGGAAGGTCTTAGCTTCTGTTGATTGACATGGGCAATACGGTAGGGGCGGACCCTGGCCAGGGGGAGCTTGTGGGCAGATGCAACCTCTGGGGGAAGAATAATTCCGCTGCTGCTTTGTATGCTGTAAACCTCCCCACGCCAGGTGGGATGGCCAGAGAACATTGACCCACAACTGCCAGGGGCCTTTCCTGGGACTAAAGATCCCAACCTGGTCTCAACCTTGTCGCCTTCTCAGCACATACCTTTCCTGCACACATAATCCTGCCTTTCTCCGTCACTGCCTGATCCTACTAGGAAAAAAGCATGCCGCCCAAAAAGGCCGATGTCAGGGAAATCGAGGAGACACTGCCATTTTCCCAATTTTTCCTGTCTACATATCCCCGCCTCCGGTGGAAGGCTGCGTATGTGGCCGGGCAGCCAAGGCAAGGCTGAAATCCTGGCATCCTGGGCCCCAGCAATCCAATGGTTTATGGACGTGGGGACCCGGATGACATCTTTCCCACATACAGGAGGAATCCTTGGGCCCTTCACTGGCTCGCCCTTCAGCTCGGCCACGTCCACTACTGGCCCTGGCCCTTGGCCGGTGCCCCATTTAACGTGTGCCCCGGAGCGATGTTTCTCCACCCATCGCTATCATTCTGCCACCAGGGGATATGTGAGAGTGGGAGTCACCATTTGTCACTGGCAGCAGTGTCACAAGTCACTAGACTTCCAGGTACCAGCTGGCCTAGGCTGCCTTCTGCCCCAGGCAAGGTCCCGAATCCTTTATCCCAGATGCTGACACCTGGGCACTGGCGGATATTCATTTTTATCAACACAGAGGTCTGAGTGAGGGTCAGCAGGCCAGCTAGGTGAAGTCAAGGCCAGGTGGGCGGGACTAAGGCTCCTTTGCCATCACCATGGAGACAGTCCCACCACCGGAACAGTGGGCGGAGCTTACGATGGGCCTGGTGACAAGACTGAGCCAGTGGCAGAGATCTGGCCCGCCAGGCAGGTGACACAGGGCCCTCCATTATGACCTATGACACCTAGTGGCCACAGGATTTGAGCACACCCTGGGAAAGCCTACGCAGGCACAGGGGAGCTTCTGGTTCCGACTGGTTCAGGGCATTGCTACAACAGGCCAGGTACCTCTTTCCCACTTTCCAGAGGATATCAGTACGCAATGCAACCCCACTCAGCATCTCTTGCCTCTCTCTGTCTCTCTCTGGATGTGTTCGTTCTCTAAAATCTCTTCCTTCTCCCCCTGAGTCACTGCACAGCTTGGAGTGCCTGACACAGTGCCTAGAGACGAAAGAGCAAAGGCGGAAGGCCTCTGGCTCTACTGGTTGCCCATGGGCAGACAAGATCTGCTAGTCTATCTGGAAGGTCTAGAGAGTGGTGATTGACTGCGGATCTACATCACGGGGCCGACCCTGGCCAGGTGAAGCTTGCTGACATGTGGCAGCCTCTCCGGAGACTACTAATTCCTCTGGTCACATTGTATGCAAATACCCAGCTGAGAGCACAGGGCAGAAAACATTGACACATACCTGCCAGAGGCCTATTCTGGGTCTGAAGAGTCCACCCTGGTCTCCAGCGACTCAGCATCTCAGCACACGCTTTGCCTGCACACATGGAATCCGCCTCTCTCCACAAATGCCTTCTCCTGCTAGGAAACACACGATGTCACTCAGCCAAAGGAGAGCACAGGCAAAGTCAACTGAAGCCCGCGTTTTCACGATTTTGCCCTGTGCCGGTCCACAGCCTCCGGGGCACACTGCATGTGCGTCACTTCTCCGAAGACAAGGCCGAAATTCGGGCATCCAGGGCCCTAGCAGTCCAGAGTCTGCGGATGGCGGCATATGGATCACCTCTTTGCCACGTACAGGAGGGAGGCCTGGGCCCTAGCCTGGCTCCGCTAGAGCTGCACGACCTCAGCTATTTTCCCTGACCTTTGGCCCGTGCCCCCGTGAGTGTGTGATTTCTAGTTACACTTCTCCTACGACCACTCTGAATCCGCCACCTGCGGATACCTCAGCGTGGACATGAACATCTATCACTGTCTGCAGTGTCACAGGTCACTAGGAGTCTAGGCTCAGGCTGACCTTGGCTGTCTTCTGCCCAGGCAAGGAGCCTAATCCTTCCAGGGAAGTGAGGACACGTGCTCACTGGCCGACATCCTTTCTTTCATCCACACGGCGGTCTGTACGAGGGTAAAGAGGCCAGGTAGGACAGGTGAAGGCTGAGTGCGGGGCCTAAGGCTTCTTTCTCAATCACCATGGAGACAGCCACCGGAAGGCTGGGCGGAAGTTCTCACGGGGACGGGTCACAAACTCTGAGCCAATAGGAGAGGTCCAGCCTAACAGGCCAGTTAGGCAGAGGCCTCCATTTTACCCATGGACACACAACGGCCCCTTCTGTCCTTGGCCACAAAATCGAGGGCACCCAGGGAATAACTTCACAGCAGGCAACCCCTGATGTGGACAGGTTCGACATACTGCCACAGCAGGCAGGTACCTGGGATATCAGTAGGCAAGGCGCCCTTCCTCAGCATCTATGGCCCCTCTCTGTATGTGTTCATTCAGAGAAATCTCTCCGTTCTATCCCTGAGACAAATCACAGCTATGAGGGGCCTGAGAGAGAGCCTGGAGATGAAACAGGGGAGGCTTCTGGCTGTACCGCGTCCCCGTGGGTAGAGAATAGCAGTTAGTCTCTCTGGAAGGTCTTAGCTTCTGTTGATTGACATGGGCAATACGGTAGGGGCGGACCCTGGCCAGGTGGAGCTTGTGGGCAGATGCAACCTCTGGGGGAAGAATAATTCCGCTGCTGCTTTGTATGCTGTAAACCTCCCCACGCCAGGTGGGATGGCCAGAGAACATTGACCCACAACTGCCAGGGGCCTTTCCTGGGACTAAAGATCCCAACCTGGTCTCAACCTTGTCGCCTTCTCAGCACATACCTTTCCTGCACACATAATCCTGCCTTTCTCCGTCACTGCCTGATCCTACTAGGAAAAAAGCATGCCGCCCAAAAAGGCCGATGTCAGGGAAATCGAGGAGACACTGCCATTTTCCCAGTTTTTGCTGTCTACATATCCCCGCCTCCGGTGGAAGGCTGCGTATGTGGCCGGGCAGCCAAGGCAAGGCCGAAATCCTGGCATCCTGGGCCCCAGCAATCCAATGGTTTATGGACGTGGGGACCCGGATGACATCTTTCCCACATACAGGAGGAATCCTTGGGCCCTTCACTGGCTCGCCCTTCAGCTCGGCCACGTCCACTACTGGCCCTGGCCCTTGGCCGGTGCCCCATTTAACGTGTGCTCCGGAGCGATGTTTCTCCACCCATCGCTATCATTCTGCCACCAGGGGATATGTGAGAGTGGGAGTCACCATTTGTCACTGGCAGCAGTGTCACAAGTCACTAGACTTCCAGGTACCAGCTGGCCTAGGCTGCCTTCTGCCCCAGGCAAGGTCCCGAATCCTTTATCCCAGATGCTGACACCTGGGCACTGGCGGATATTCATTTTTATCAACACAGAGGTCTGAGTGAGGGTCAGCAGGCCAGCTAGGTGAAGTCAAGGCCAGGTGGGCGGGACTAAGGCTCCTTTGCCATCACCATGGATACAGTCCCAACACCGGAACAGTGGGCGGAGCTCACGATGGGTCTGGTGACAAGACTGAGCCAGTGGCAGAGATCTGGCCCGCCAGGCAGGTGACACAGGGCCCTCCATTATGACCTATGACACCTAGTGGCCACAGGATTTGAGCACACCCTGGGAAAGCCTACGCAGGCACAGGGGAGCTTCTGGTTCCGACTGGTTCAGGGCATTGCTACAACAGGCCAGGTACCTCTTTCCCACTTTCCAGAGGATATCAGTACGCAATGCAACCCCACTCAGCATCTCTTGCCTCTCTCTGTCTCTCTCTGGATGTGTTCGTTCTCTGAAATCTCTTCCTTCTCCCCCTGAGTCACTGCACAGCTTGGAGTGCCTGACACAGTGCCTAGAGACGAAAGAGCAAAGGCGGAAGGCCTCTGGCTCTACTGGTTGCCCATGGGCAGACAAGATCTGCTAGTCTATCTGGAAGGTCTAGAGAGTGGTGATTGACTGCGGATCTACATCACGGGGCTGACCCTGGCTAGGTGAAGCTTGCTGACATGTGCACCCTCTCCGGAGACTACTAATTCCGCTGGTCACATTGTATGCAAATATCCAGCTGAGAGCACAGGGCAGAAAACATTGACACATACCTGCCAGAGGCCTATTCTGGGTCTGAAGAGTCCACCCTGGTCTCCAGCGACTCAGCATCTCAGCACACGCTTTGCCTGCACACATGGAATCCTCCTGTCTCCACAAATGCCTTCTCCTGCTAGGAAACACACGATGTCACTCAGCCAAAGGAGAGCACAGGCAAAGTCAACTGAAGCCCGCGTTTTCACGATTTTGCCCTGTGCCGGTCCACAGCCTCCGGGGCACACTGCATGTGCGTCACTTCTCCGAAGACAAGGCCGAAATTCGGGCATCCAGGGCCCTAGCAGTCCAGAGTCTGCGGATGGCGGCATATGGATCACCTCTTTGCCATGTACAGGAGGGAGGCCTGGGCCCTAGCCTGGCTCCGCTAGAGCTGCACGACCTCAGCTATTTTCCCTGACCTTTGGCCCGTGCCCCTGTGAGTGTGTGATTTCTAGTTACACTTCTCCTACGACCACTCTGAATCCGCCACCTGCGGATACCTCAGCGTGGACATGAACATCTATCACTGTCTGCAGTGTCACAGGTCACTAGGAGTCTAGGCTCAGGCTGACCTTGGCTGTCTTCTGCCCAGGCAAGGAGCCTAATCCTTCCAGGGAAATGAGGACACGTGCTCACTGGCCGACATCCTTTCTTTCATCCACACGGCGGTCTGTACGAGGGTAAAGAGGCCAGGTAGGACAGGTGAAGGCTGAGTGCGGGGCCTAAGGCTTCTTTCTCAATCACCATGGAGACAGCCACCGGAAGGCTGGGCGGAAGTTCTCACGGGGACGGGTCACAAACTCTGAGCCAATAGGAGAGGTCCAGCCTAACAGGCCAGTTAGGCAGAGGCCTCCATTTTACCCATGGACACACAACGGCCCCTTCTGTCCTTGGCCACAAAATCGAGGGCACCCAGGGAATAACTTCACAGCAGGCAACCCCTGATGTGGACAGGTTCGACATACTGCCACAGCAGGCAGGTACCTGGGATATCAGTAGGCAAGGCGCCCTTCCTCAGCATCTATGGCCCCTCTCTGTATGTGTTCATTCAGAGAAATCTCTCCGTTCTACCCCTGAGACAAATCACAGCTATGAGGGGCCTGAGAGAGAGCCTGGAGATGAAACAGGGGAGGCTTCTGGCTGTACCGCGTCCCCGTGGGTAGAGAATAGCAGTTAGTCTCTCTGGAAGGTCTTAGCTTCTGTTGATTGACATGGGCAATACAGTAGGGGCGGACCCTGGCCAGGTGGAGCTTGTGGGCAGATGCAACCTCTGGGGAAGAATAATTCCGCTGCTGCTTTGTATGCTGTAAACCTCCTCACGCCAGGTGGGATGGGCAGAGAACATTGACCCACAACTGCCAGGGGCCTTTCCTGGGACTAAAGATCCCAACCTGGTCTCAACCTTGTCGCCTTCTCAGCACATACCTTTCCTGCACACATAATCCTGCCTTTCTCCGTCACTGCCTGATCCTACTAGGAAAAAAGCATGCCGCCCAAAAAGGCCGATGTCAGGGAAATCGAGGAGACACTGCCATTTTCCCAGTTTTTGCTGTCTACATATCCCCGCCTCCGGTGGAAGGCTGCGTATGTGGCCGGGCAGCCAAGGCAAGGCCGAAATCCTGGCATCCTGGGTCCCAGCAATCCAATGGTTTATGGACGTGGGGACCCGGATGACATCTTTCCCACATACAGGAGGAATCCTTGGGCCCTTCACTGGCTCGCCCTTCAGCTCGGCCACGTCCACTACTGGCCCTGGCCCTTGGCCGGTGCCCCATTTAACGTGTGCTCCGGAGCGATGTTTCTCCACCCATCGCTATCATTCTGCCACCAGGGGATATGTGAGAGTGGGAGTCACCATTTGTCACTGGCAGCAGTGTCACAAGTCACTAGACTTCCAGGTACCAGCTGGCCTAGGCTGCCTTCTGCCCCAGGCAAGGTCCCGAATCCTTTATCCCAGATGCTGACACCTGGGCACTGGCGGATATTCATTTTTATCAACACAGAGGTCTGAGTGAGGGTCAGCAGGCCAGCTAGGTGAAGTCAAGGCCAGGTGGGCGGGACTAAGGCTCCTTTGCCATCACCATGGAGACAGTCCCACCACCGGAACAGTGGGCGGAGCTTACGATGGGCCTGGTGACAAGACTGAGCCAGTGGCAGAGATCTGGCCCGCCAGGCAGGTGACACAGGGCCCTCCATTATGACCTATGACACCTAGTGGCCACAGGATTTGAGCACACCCTGGGAAAGCCTACGCAGGCACAGGGGAGCTTCTGGTTCCGACTGGTTCAGGGCATTGCTACAACAGGCCAGGTACCTCTTTCCCACTTTCCAGAGGATATCAGTACGCAATGCAACCCCACTCAGCATCTCTTGCCTCTCTCTGTCTCTCTCTGGATGTGTTCGTTCTCTGAAATCTCTTCCTTCTCCCCCTGAGTCACTGCACAGCTTGGAGTGCCTGACACAGTGCCTAGAGACGAAAGAGCAAAGGCGGAAGGCCTCTGGCTCTACTGGTTGCCCATGGGCAGACAAGATCTGCTAGTCTATCTGGAAGGTCTAGAGAGTGGTGATTGACTGCGGATCTACATCACGGGGCTGACCCTGGCTAGGTGAAGCTTGCTGACATGTGCAGCCTCTCCGGAGACTACTAATTCCGCTAGTCACATTGTATGCAAATACCCAGCTGAGAGCACAGGGCAGAAAACATTGACACATACCTGCCAGAGGCCTATTCTGGGTCTGAAGAGTCCACCCTGGTCTCCAGCGACTCAGCATCTCAGCACACGCTTTGCCTGCACACATGGAATCCTCCTCTCTCCACAAATGCCTTCTCCTGCTAGGAAACACACGATGTCACTCAGCCAAAGGAGAGCACAGGCAAAGTCAACTGAAGCCCGCGTTTTCACGATTTTGCCCTGTGCCGGTCCACAGCCTCCGGGGCACACTGCATGTGCGTCACTTATCCGAAGACAAGGCCGAAATTCGGGCATCCAGGGCCCTAGCAGTCCAGAGTCTGCGGATGGCGGCATATGGATCACCTCTTTGCCACGTACAGGAGGGAGGCCTGGGCCCTAGCCTGGCTCCGCTATAGCTGCACGACCTCAGCTATTTTCCCTGACCTTTGGCCCGTGCCCCCGTGAGTGTGTGATTTCTAGTTACACTTCTCCTACGACCACTCTGAATCCGCCACCTGCGGATACCTCAGCGTGGACATGAACATCTATCACTGTCTGCAGTGTCACAGGTCACTAGGAGTCTAGGCTCAGGCTGACCTTGGCTGTCTTCTGCCCAGGCAAGGAGCCTAATCCTTCCAAGGAAATGAGGACACGTGCTCACTGGCCGACATCCCTTCTTTCATCCACACGGCGGTCTGTACGAGGGTAAAGAGGCCAGGTAGGACAGGTGAAGGCTGAGTGCGGGGCCTAAGGCTTCTTTCTCAATCACCATGGAGACAGCCACCGGAAGGCTGGGCGGAACTTCTGACGGGGACGGGTCACAAACTCTGAGCCAATAGGAGAGGTCCAGCCTAACAGGCCAGTTAGGCAGAGGCCTCCATTTTACCCATGGACACACAACGGCCCCTTCTGTCCTTGGCCACAAAATCGAGGGCACCCAGGGAATAACTTCACAGCAGGCAACCCCTGATGTGGACAGGTTCGACATACTGCCACAGCAGGCAGGTACCTGGGATATCAGTAGGCAAGGCGCCCTTCCTCAGCATCTATGGCCCCTCTCTGTATGTGTTCATTCAGAGAAATCTCTCCGTTCTACCCCTGAGACAAATCACAGCTATGAGGGGCCTGAGAGAGAGCCTGGAGATGAAACAGGGGAGGCTTCTGGCTGTACCGCGTCCCCGTGGGTAGAGAATAGCAGTTAGTCTCTCTGGAAGGTCTTAGCTTCTGTTGATTGACATGGGCAATACGGTAGGGGCGGACCCTGGCCAGGGGGAGCTTGTGGGCAGATGCAACCTCTGGGGGAAGAATAATTCCGCTGCTGCTTTGTATGCTGTAAACCTCCCCACGCCAGGTGGGATGGCCAGAGAACATTGACCCACAACTGCCAGGGGCCTTTCCTGGGACTAAAGATCCCAACCTGGTCTCAACCTTGTCGCCTTCTCAGCACATACCTTTCCTGCACACATAATCCTGCCTTTCTCCGTCACTGCCTGATCCTACTAGGAAAAAAGCATGCCGCCCAAAAAGGCCGATGTCAGGGAAATCGAGGAGACACTGCCATTTTCCCAATTTTTCCTGTCTACATATCCCCGCCTCCGGTGGAAGGCTGCGTATGTGGCCGGGCAGCCAAGGCAAGGCCGAAATCCTGGCATCCTGGGCCCCAGCAATCCAATGGTTTATGGACGTGGGGACCCGGATGACATCTTTCCCACATACAGGAGGAATCCTTGGGCCCTTCACTGGCTCGCCCTTCAGCTCGGCCACGTCCACTACTGGCCCTGGCCCTTGGCCGGTGCCCCATTTAACGTGTGCCCCGGAGCGATGTTTCTCCACCCATCGCTATCATTCTGCCACCAGGGGATATGTGAGAGTGGGAGTCAACATTTGTCACTGGCAGAATACTATCTCTCTATG